>NC_089912.1:36481728-36624228 GCF_040182565.1 Anser cygnoides | reverse complement strand
ATGTACACTTGTGCAGGCATTACATAGAAACTGCTGTTGCATGAAAATTTTAAATACAGAATTTCACTTCGTCAAATTGCATTCTTAAGGTTTCTTTATTTATTAGCTGGTTTCTATTGCTTATATGCAGCAGAAACACACACACATTCCTGGCTTTACTAGAAAGAATTAACTTACTGAGGACTTACTCACATGGCATGTTAAATTCAAATCAGAAGAGTCTGTTTATATCCCAGCTCCTCTTGTGTTTAAATTGCTGTAGACCTAAACCCGACCTTGGCTCTGCCTGTCCTTGTTCAGATGTGTCTCTGGACCTACCTGCATATGCATGTGAAGTAAATCAAATGGTTTAAACTCAGACTAGTCTATTTAAAGCACATCACTCCTGGGCTACCACAGTCATTTTCTGAAGCTTTTTTGAGTCTGTTGCTGCCACCCACATTTAACCTTGGACAACAGGATTTTTCAGCTGCACCAGTATTCAGCTCCCACTTCTCAAGTTGTCAAATAAAGATTCAAGCAGTCAAAACCCTGAAAATGTTAGCAGAGTTTTTGCTTTCAAGTTGTTGTCAGGTAGCTAAAAATTAGTTTTGCAAAAGATTAGAAGAAATGATGAGAATTTGTTCTTTATTGATAGAAGTAGGCAAATCCCAGTAAATTAGATGTAAGTAGTAATTAAAAAGATGTGGGGAGAGGCAGCATAACCTCCTTTTTGTCGCCTTCTCTTCTGCTTTAGTGACTTTGGTAGAGCTTAGTGGCTGCCAGACTGTCTCTTCTACTCTGCTCACTGCATACCTGTTAACCTTTCAAACTGCTTTTCAGTCTGCATCCAGACATCACAGCAGAACTCCATTTGCAGGCTTTGGATACCTGCGAGTAGCTTTACAAACATTCACAGTGCATTTGGTAGATATTTTTCTGCTTGTATGCAGAGAACCAAAGACTGTAAAAACATTTCCAGATTATGTAATGCCATTTGTGGTATCCTGTTCTAGTTCTTGTATGCAATATGGTCCCTTCCAACCCAAGCCATTCTGTGAATATATAAAGATTTTGAGATGGTTTATACTTCAGCATTTTCAATCTTTCTGTGTCGTTATACTACTTTATCTTGGGAATTGTATAAAATTTTGAAGCATTCTTCCTCTTTTCTAAGATGGCCCCTCTTAATGACAGAAAATATCGTAACTGACTTTCTGTTTTTCCACCTGGGCAGTTAATTACACGAGTCTCCTAAGGCAAGCAAATACCTGCAATGGAAACAAGAGAAATCCCAGGCAGTATAGTTAAAACACAGAGAACAGGTGTTAATGTCTCAGGGCAATTCTAATGTTAGGCATTTTCTCTGCTTTCCTTAACCTGATTATCAATGCTTACAGTAGGCTTGCAATGACTGTGCTGTAATTCTTTTTACAGTTTCAACCCATAGACACTTTGGACATTGCACAGACACTTGAGACATGCCAGTCTGTGGTCAACTGGGACCTCTGCAGTTAGCCAGAACTGCAGTTAAATTATTGAAAGTGTTTTGGCAAGCATTTTTCCCAGCTCCTTCAGCTCCCTTCAGTGGATCCCATCTGGCCCCATAGATCTATGGGTGTCCAAGTGGTATAGTAGGTCTCTAACCGTTTCCCCTTGGTTCATAAGGGCTTCATTCTGCTCTCTGCCTCTGCCTTTCAGCTCATCAGGTTGGGTACCTGGAGAAGAATTAGTCTTACTAATAGACTGAGGCAAAGAAGGCATTAAGCATCCCGGCTTTATCTTTGTCTCTTGTCACTGTGTTTCTCCTCACATTCAGTAAAAGATGGAGATTCTCTTTAGTCCTCCTTTTCTTGTTTATGTACTTATAAATTTTTTTTTATTGTCTGTTACTGCAGTGGCCAAGTTAAGCTCTCGCTGGGTTTTGGCCCTTCTAATTTCCTCCTACATAATCTCACAATGTCTTTGTAGTCCTCCTGTTACCTGTTCTTTCTTACAAAGGTCATAAACTCTCTTTTTTTTTTTTTTTTTTTTTTTAATCCTGAGTTCATGAGATCAGTTGGATAAATGACCTGAAGTGGCAGAAGCTTACTCTCAGTGGGAAGATGAAAAAAGAAAAGATTGATCGGCCTTGCTGCCAAGCCTCATGAACCTGAGAGTAGATGTGAGAAAGACAACAGGAATGTGTAGAACACAGCAGTGGGCAAGACAGAACTGGTAGTCAGCTGAAGTTCACCAAGAAATAGCACCCTGAAATGTTCTCCCTAATACAGACTGCATGCTCTGAGCTGCTGTGTAGTATTATTTCTGGCCTCATAATTTCGCTCAGTGGTTAGGGATGCATTGCCATGAAACTGACACTGAGTCAAAGAAAGATCACCAAAGAAGCAATTAAACAAAAATGCAGAGAGTGTCTCCCAAACTCTGGAGGAGATTCCTTATGCTGTATTTTTGTTGGGCATTAATACAGCAATGGATAGGAAAAGTGGTCACAGCAGAATTTCCTTTATTCTTGCAAATGCTGGGGACAAACAATTAGTTTGTTGTTACTGTTGTTATTGTTTTCTCTTTAAAGTAGTGCTATATTAGAACTAGTATTGCAGAATTTTGTTATGTGAAGCTGCATATCCTCCTGTTTTGGCTGTAAATTGTTGTTCAGGTGGGTCTTGCAGGAAAAATGAAAAAGAGAAGAATGCTTTCAGGTCCTTTATGAGACAGTCTATTCTTTATTCTAAGAATAACATATTTTAGTAAAGTAAACCAATTAGAAAGCATAATATATGTGTGTGTTGTGATAGTGATTCTAGGTCACTGCGTGTTTATGAATACACATATTATATATGTGCAACAGGTATTTTGCCAGGAAGACCCTATTTGTTCTTATGCACAGGTAGAAAGAGGTTTGTGACAAGCTCATGTGCAGGATGTAGTGAAAGATCTACTGATCTGGTAGATAAAGAGATGTGCCTTTTCTGTTTCCGCTGTTAGAATACTAATGTTCTTTCTGAACATGATTATCACTAGAAGCTCTTACTGGCATTAACACACCCCGAGAATATGAACAGGTTTTTGTTTCTGATCCTTTTCTGCGGGAACCAAGTGTTGGGTGAGATGTATGCAAGAGCATGAAGCTCTGGCTTTAATTATGAGGCCTCCCAGATGTGGCTATGTGGTGAAAATGCATGCTGTGCTTCTTGGTATATCATGAGCTATCATGAGTCAATTATGAGACTGGGTACTTTAAGAATTAAGAGATATTTTTGCATCAAGAAGGGATATATCTGATTGAGACATATTGTGACAAAAATGACAATGGGTAGGGGAGAAGTACCACTTTAAAATATGTAAATCTATTTCAATAGAATTTAGCTAAGGACCACCATACTTGATAACTAGGAAGAAAAAAAAAAAGCATCCTACTCTCCTCAAAAATGAAATACTTTTTATTTCTTGCCTAGGAAAACAGGCTTAAAGGATAAAACAAGAACAGAAACCCACATGCATTATATTTTGAGCTTTATTTCTGAAGAACAGTATAGGGGGGTTGGTTTAGGGCTGTGTATAGAAATAGCTTTTCTCATATGTGTGTTGCTAGGATTTGATGTCAAAATTAAGGGGTATACAAAAATGTTTTTTTCTTACTTCTTTGTCCTTACTACAACTTAGAAGAAAGTTGAAATTCTGCCTCAGAATATGCTGCTTTTTCCTAGATTTCTTTTTGCACAGACCCTGCTCTATATGGTTTTATTCATGCAAAAACTGTATTAATTTTAGTTGTTTCACCAAAAAATGATAAAACTTGATCTTTAACTTTGGAGAAGGTCAAGACTAATGCTTCTTTTCAGATGTTTCTGCTTTTTCTTAGGAAATTCCTTTCTGTTGGACTGAAGCAGCTTGATCACATAATCTGATAAATTTAAGAGGATAGTATGTAACGTGGATTACATACAGATGTAGATAAAACTGGAAGAAGAGTTGGCATTTGTGGCTTGGTTCTATCAAACAATCGCCATTACAAGTAGCAAGTATACTGGCAACTGTTATCACATGGAAGTGTTTTACACTTCTCAGATTTTCTGGCTATGGTGACCATTCAAAATAAATAAATAAAATTACAAAAAGAATACATAACAGATGCTACTTGTGTTTCATTGGAGAGCAGTATATCCACACCCTTTAATAATGGAAAATTGTATTTTCACCTTACCAGTTCTACAAGTCAGAGCACCTATGACAGATAAAGCTATAGTCTACTTTTGCTGCATTTCATCAGAATTCCTAGTCAATCTGCAATTACCATAGCTGTTATGTGAATAGAAGGCAAAATTTAACTTTTTCTGATAATAATGAGTGTACCAGAAAAAACAAAAAACAACAACAACAAAAAACACCCCACAACATATTAAAACCTGTAATTTTTAAGCAATGCTAATTTTTGATGTTGTTGTTCAAAAATGCCAGTGTAGTTTCCATCTGTCTGTCTGTCTCTCTGTTTATCTATCATCTGTCTATCTACCCATCCGTATATTTTTATAAGCTTAGTAAATATGTTGTGGAAGTTGCAGGGACACCTAAAAGGTAATGTCAAGGTACTAAATTTACAGGTAATTTTATTCAGCTTAATTTAGTCTAGCTTCCAGCTAGTACAATATTAAAATCAGTAGATGAACTTGTATAATTTCAGCCTCTCCTTGGGGGATTTGACTTGTTTGGAGCAAGAGAAGCACTTTAAAATCTTAAAAATACATTTTAGGTCTATGTGACTATGCTTCAGTGAAAAAGCTATCATCTTTCAAGAGAAGAGATTTGATAAATTATTTATTTGAATAGTGAACATGAGAAGCGTGTCTGGCATATAAGACATACTCAGATCAGTGTGTGTTAATTGTTAACTAAGTAAATGGCAATTTTCCCTTAGAATTTAATAGAAAGCTTATCTGTATTTTTTTCAGTTATGTTTAAATAAGATGATATTAATGACATTTAGGTAAACTGCTATTACAGAATGAAAAAATTCATGTAAGTATAGTGTATGATCATAGGTATTTTCCTGCTAAAACCTACAACTGCTAAGCTGTTTTCAGTTAACTCAATTTACATCCCAAGTGACTCCAACAAAAGTAAGTACAGGCACTTTAGGTGCCTCTCTGAAGATCCCTATAGTCAATAAAAGTTTGGCAATTGATTTTTAATGTGGCAAGGATTCACTTTAAGAATTTACTGCAGCTAAATGAAATCTGAATTTGACCTAGTAGAATTATATAAGCATGTCAAGTGTTGTGGAAATCCCTAGGGAAAGGAATCATGACAGTAACATTAAAAGAAGGTTAAAGTCAGGAAAATTACAATTTTTTCAACCCTTTTCTTCTTCTGGGATTTTGAGACATCACAAGAAAATAATAAAATTAACTTGTTTTAAAGTAAATTGAGACTGACTTACACTTTTAAAATATCCTGCTATACTAGTGCTTTCATATCGTAATCAGACATTTTTATCAACCTAAAAGATGCAATGGCATCTGTGAAATCTAGATGAGCTGGAGGTTTTCAGGAGTAGGTTCCTGTATCCATAGCCATGCTAAGTGATAACAATTCCATTACATCATTCATAAAACCACTGCATTCTGCATAAGAGCCGATAGATAAAGGCCATGTATGTATGTATGCCTGTATTGTTTTGTTTTTTTCCCCCTTGAGTATTAGCATGTCTACATGATTTATTCAATAATGAGTTATTTCACTTAAATTTATTATATAATCCACTAGAAAGAAACATGAATATGCTGGGGAAATCAGCCTGTATAAATTTCCCCCTTCTCTTCCCTGGATTTAGTATTTCTGGTGGAATATATGTGTTGTGTTGGAGCTCTCCCTCCATTCTCAAAGTCTGCCTACACAGAAAAACAGTAGATTACAAGCAACCAGTAGGCTAGTTACTCTACAGATATGAGACCCCAGGCAGTCTGCAGCAGTTAGCTCTGTGGTTCATGGGACCCAACAACAGTTACTTTTTAGAAATTACCTCCCTGGCACACAGTGTAGACATGAGTTTGCTCAAAATTCTTTTCTAAAACCCATTTCTTCTGGGTCTTATTACTTGTTATTATAGCTCAGTTGAGGGGTTCTATCCTTTTTGATGGACAAGCAGAACTGGAAAACACCTATGTCTTCTTGCATCTTCAGTGGGATAGCTGAGTCAGTTTGTACAAATTAAAGATTTCTCTTTCCTTTCTATAAAATACAGTTTTGCAAATAAATCCTATGCTCTGTTTCTGTATCCAGCTTTGATGATACAGTGTTTTTAATGCAGATTTCTTTTGGTGTGTAGAAGCTAGTAGTGAAAGAAAGCTGGGCAGGGTTGTTATGATTTTTACCGTATTTCTCAACATTACACTCCCCCTCCTGCCATGAGTACCTGATTCTCCTATAGCTGTGGTCCTCCTGTTTCTATGGCTTTGAACTTAACCCGATGTCAATGAGAATGGACTTTAGGCTACAATGTCAAGTTTGTTACTGCCTCTGTAAATGTCAAATTATATCCTGTACTGCCCTGTTATTATTAAGCTAAAAAACAAAAAAGGAAACAAACAAATAAAAGACAAAATAAATTGCAGATGTAATATATTTTATCAATGAGCAATATGATGTGCTTGCCCTCTATAGCCTCACTGATAAGACTGTCTTTACTTCTCTGCTCCTATTTTTCTGCCAGTCAAGTTAATGGGATCTATAGAGATATGAAAAATGGGGATTTTAATGTATGAATACCAAAAACAACAACAACAAAAAAAATAAAATTTCCCTTTCATTAAACTTCATAAAACAATCTTCCACCAGGAATATTTTTATATGCTATTGCTTTTCTAAGATAGGGAGACTATCCACTTTTTTATTTACATCTAGTTTTATACTGTACTTTTCTCTGTCCTGAATTAACCACCTTTCAGGTTACAATGGAGTTTACAAAAACATTCACTACATCATTTTATCTTGTGCCATTACTGCAACTAGTTTATTTTTGCAATGAAAACCAAGAATTTATCTACTAAACTGAGAATAATGGCTTCAAGAAGCCATTGGACAGCCTTTATGGCTAAGCGCATTAACAGTAATAAAGGAAGTTTGGTTCCCAAGCTAAATAACCCATTGCCAATACTATGTAAAAACAGACGCATGCATTTTCTATAGGAAGTTGCATTCAAACATATAACAATGTATTTGAATGAGATTTGCAGAGCTGTGAATACAAGGCATTAGTAGTTTTTACTTTTTATTTTTTACCATTCCATCCTCTAATTTGTATAATCTGAGTGCATTAAATAAATAAATAAATAAAAATCAGTTATTGCTGCTGGAATTAAATTTTCAATTACTTTAGGTTAAATCTTTGAAAACTGTGTTTCTAATAAGCCCCCAAAAATCCTTTACAAAAAGGTCTAAAATATTATCAGACAACAGTTGAAAGCATTTGAAATTTCCCATTGCTGGTGGTAAATCTATTTAATCATTAGCCAGGTTTTCCTTTGTTGCAATTTGCACCAGACAGGAAAAAAAAAGATTGCTATATATTGTTGATGAAATGCTTGGCACAGTAAAATGCAGTTAGTAACAGAGTTACTATAACTCAGCCAAGTGACATTAATGACCCAGACTCAAACTGCCCACATGTAGTCATTGGGAGAATGTGCCTCTGGGAAGGTTGCTTGGCCTCAACTAATGGTACTGCAGAACGTCCCAATGTTTCCTGCTTTCTAATAGTGCTGAACACATAAAATAATAAGAAAATCCTAGCCTCTGGGGTACAGTGGTTGCTTTTATGCTGTCATTTGTTCCATTGCAGGCTTTCCCAATAGCTGAAATTGTTTGCAAAAATTTATTATCTTGTTTTCTCAACTGACATGAAATCCTGTCTGCACTGGGATTCCATGGCAAAGTTCTTGTAGTAGAGGGGCACAGGAGTCTGCAAAGGTGGCCTCTGTGAGCAGAGCCCAGCAGCTGCCCCATGTCAGAGCAGAGCCAGCTCCAGCAGGCTCCAAAAGGGACCCAGTGCTGTCCAGAGCCAAGCCAGGGAGCGACGGTGGATGGGCCTCTGGGAGAGCAGATTTAAGAAAGGGGAAAAAAACAACAACAACAAAAAATTGGCTGTGCAGCAGCAGCTGGGAGAGAGGAGTGAGAAGCAGCCCTGCAGCCCCCCAGGTGAGTGCAGGAGCAGGGCAGGAGGTGCTCCAGGCAGGCAGCAGCAGTTCCCCTGCGGCCTGTGCAGGGAGAGGCCCCTGGTGGAGCAGGCTGTCCCCCTGCAGCCCATGGGTCCCACACGGAGCAGATCTCCACGCTGCAGCCCGTGGAGGAGCCCCCGGTGGAGCAGGTGGATGTGGCCTGGAGGAGGCTGCGGCCCATGGAGAGCCCCCGCAGGAGCAGGCCCCGGGCCGGAGCTGCAGCCCGTGGAGAGGAGCCCACGCAGGAGCAGGGGGTCTGGGGGGAGCTGCCGCCCACCCGTGGGGGACCCGTGCTGGAGCAGTTTGCTCCTGGGGGATGGATGGACCCCGTGGTACGGAGCCATGTGGGAGCAGGTCTTGAAGAGCTGCTGCCTGCGGGCAGCCCCCGCAGGCTCAGTTCGGGAAGGACGGCATCCCGTGGGAGGGACCCCACGGGGAGCAGGGGCAGGGAGGGACTGTGAGGGAGCGGCGGAGACAAAGCATCAGGGACTGACCTCAGCCCCCATTACCTGTTCCCCTGCGCTGCTTGGGGGGAGGAGGTAGAAAAGTGTGGATGGGGAGAAGATGTTTTTAATTTTAGTTGTCACTTCTCCATTCTGTTATCAATAAGCAATAAATTTAACTTTAATCTCTTATGTTGAGTCTATTTTGCCCAGGAATGTGACTGGTGAGTGATCTTCCTTTCCTTACCTCAACCCACAAACTGTTTATTTTTTTGGTTAGTTGGTTGGTTGGTTGCTTTTTTGTTTGTTTGTTTCTTTGTTTTGTTTTGTCTTTTTTTTGTTGTTGTTGTTGTTTTTCAGGTGGGGAGGTTGGCAGGGTGGGGACACATTGTGTTTTCTCTCCTTGCCCTTCTGAGAAGTGGGAGTGAAAGAACATCATGGTGGTGATTCAGCTGCCCATTGTGTTAAACCAGAACATTTTCCTACTAAATATGATTTTGCCTCAGTCTTAGATGCATGCACAAATGAGCATGTCTGCAGATGTTGGTGGATCATCTCTGCAGAAAAGCAACACAGTGAAGATTTTGGTCAGATCAAAATTTCCTAATATGAAGTATAACAGAGCCAATCCAAATATTCATTGGTCTAAAGAGGCTGTTGACTGCAAGAGAAGTATATAGGGCTAAACATACAGACACACAAGTTCAGCACAGATATGGATGGACACAGTTGTACTTTCATTCAGATGCTTTTTTTTTTGTGTGTGTGAAGGAAATAATTTGTCTTTGCCGCAGTAAATGAGTTTTTTTTTGTTCTGTTTTTGTTTGGTGCCAAAAGTGAATTTCCTTTCTCTCTCTTTTAAACCTCCTTTAGTGAAATGACTCTACTGGTTTTATTAGCTTCATAACCAGTCTCTTTATTTCTTGTGTATCTAGGATTCTGATAAAGCTAGAAGTGTTGGAACAGCTTTTTAGTAATATAGCTCCAAGCTGCTACAAGTGAAAAAAAAAAAAAAAGAAAAAGATTCTGGTTTGGCTGATTGTGGTAACAAAGGCTCATTTCAAATCTCTGATCCTCTTTTTTTTTAAATTCTTTTTTTCCTCCCCTATTCTCCCCCAAATCAAAAACCAGTCAATATGTTGGATATTTTTGTCTCATTTCAATTTGATTGCTTTGAGGCTATGCACTGACAGGAACTATGAATTCATCAAGTCTTATTTCAGTATTTTGCATCATTCATCATTTTGAATCCATGTCGATATTTCTTTACTTGGGGTTTAAGAATCAATTCTCTAACTCCTCTAGCTCCCTAGGAACTTGTATACTTGTTCTTTTTTCTTTTCTCAGCCCACCTATGTACACTTAGTTATGTTTCTTTTAAAAGTCACTTGTCATTATGTCATATAACTAAAGGATTTAGTAGACAATACCTTGCTTGTTATTTATCCCAGCAATACTGATTAATCAAATAGTCCAATAGCACTCACATTTTCTGATGGTACTGATCTAGTGTATGTTATTTAACAGTTATAATTCCTTTTTTTATGTGGCTGTTGTTTGACCAAGGTCCATAGTTACCTGTATTGATGCTTTTTCATTTCATGTAAGGACCTTCTATTTCATACAGTCAAGTATGTAATGTAAATACATACTAATGTATCTGTCATCTCATGTCATCTGTCTAGACATAAAGTATGTGCAAAAAGTCCTCTAGGAAGAGTTTCCCTGTGAATGTCAGGAAATGCTTCACTATGCAGATGACTGAACACTGGCACAAGATGCTCAGAGAGTCTGACAGCAGACTGGTAGAGTCTCTATCCTTGGAGCTCTTTGAGAAACATCTGGACGTGGTCCCAAGAAGCCTGTTTTATGTGATCTACTGGAGCAGGGGGGGTTGGCCAAGATGATTTCTAGAGGTGCCATCCAACCTCAACTATTCTGTGATTCTTTGAGTTCACTCTACAATTAATGAATCACTAGGAAAGCACATTTCTGTGGGTTGACCAACCTGTATAATGATTGTTTTTCTTTACAGTGATAAAAATAATTAATCCTCCAGGATAGCCTATTCTGGTTGTCTTCTGACACATTAAATGTTAAGAGCGCATATGTAATGGCATAAAAATGTCTCCATTCATGAGAGCTAGTCTCCCAAATACTGTTTCAATGCCAGCTGTTCAACATACCAAGCATATGTGTGTTTTTAAGCAGTCACAAAGGCTCTTTTTGGTCTTGAGTGCAATCTCTAAGTTTGAATAAAAATACTACTGTGATGAGTTTACCCACAGTGCTGCCCAGTAGTTGAGACAGATGTTCTGAACTAAAGAAAGAGCTGAAGTACAGATCTCCAGACTGTGTTAACTGAGAAGTTCCTTGAGGTTGCTTGATTTAGAACAATTTAAAACCACACCAGATTATCAAAAGTTGAGTTATCACTTTATTTCAGCAATTACTTTGAGGCAACTCATCCAGACCACAGAGCAATGAACCTATAAAACTAGAGAGTTTATTATTATTATTATTATTATTTATTTATTTATTTATTTATTTTCTGGAACTAAGATAATTTTAAAGTAGGAATGGAAACCAAGAACTTTACTGCCCTAATACAGTGCTGCTCTGTTTACTCTGAAGGCATTATCTCTTCTACTTTTTTTATACATAATTGTTCTAAACTTTAAAATTTGCTATCAAATTTTAACTTGGTTAAATGTTATCTCTATTCTTAGTTGAAACAGAAGAGAAAGAAAGCAGGGTGAACAGTTCTGGTTATAACAGATGTCTTTATGGTCTCTGCCAAGGTTTGGTGATATAGGTGTTTTGGTGTTTGGATATTTGGCGTTTTGTGCAAGCACTTAATTTATTGCCATATTTTTAATAAAATGCTACTGATTTACTCTGAATGAGACCTAAGCTGGCAGGAAAGGAATAGGAAGTCAACAAAACTGGTGGAAAAGCTTAAGAGAGGTGATGAAATGGAAAGCACCTGGAAAGAAATATTGGAAGAAAAAAGCACAGAAATAAAGTGTAAATGCAACATAAATAGAGAATCAAAGAAGAAATAACCAAAATAAAATGAAGGCAACTGATATGGCAATTTTAGGGTGTGCTCCTCAGAAATATAAAGTGCTCTATCAGTGTGTCTATACATCCAAACCTCACCAGTGGCACAAAATCTAAGATGATTTGACTATGATCCTACAGAAGGTTAGCAAATGAAGCAAAAGAGAGGGGAAATTTGTAGCACTAACAAATAAAATACATGAGAAGGAGAGAATATTCCAATTCTTGTAACTAGCCCTCCCCAACTAAAGGGACTAAAATATTAGAGAGTAAAACAGAACCTTCTCATTTTAGAGAGGGTTAAAAATCTTGATGTAAGGGTTGAGAAAGGATTAACGCTAGATTTGCATCAGAACACTATATAATTGATGAAAACTGATGGGAAACAGAATAAGAAGTGACATTGTGCCCATAAAAAGGCAGTTCCAGAGTGTCTGAACTGACTGCAGTGAACTTCACCCTGCAAATTTACTGAATGTTTCTTTTCATTTGGCTGTAATGGGAGCATGGTAACTAGTTTCAATGTCTTAAAATAAATTAAAATATCTAAACTTCAACAAAAGTAATTCCACCACAAATCTTTGTGAGTTTTCAATACTGCTTTACATATGAGCCTGTTAGTCCATTTACAAAATATATAGGGAACTCTAAATTAGAAGTTTCTTGAACCTCTTTGAAGATTATTAGAGCCACTTTATTCCACAGTGTATTAGTCATGTGTTACAGCCACAGTTCACACACTTTTAGAATATCCTTAGGCACAACATTTAGATTTCTTTTTGAGTAAGTGAAGTTTGTGAGACAGAAATTAGCTCTTTGTTCCCTTGACTTGCTGTGGATTTCTCAACTCAGCTATGTATCATTTTAATACATTTACGGATCCCATGTCTATTAAAGAGTCCCTTCAAGTAAAGCATTCACACTTTATGGTCATAATTTCAGAATATATTACACTATTTCATATTAATATATTTGATACAAAAGAAGATAGAATCATAGAATCTATAAGGTTGGAAAAGACCTACGGGATCATCTGGTCCAATCATCACCCTACTATCAATATCACCCACTAGACCATGTCCCTAAGGACAATGTCCAACCTTTCCTTGGACACCCCCAGGGACGGTGAGTCCACCACTTCCCTGAGCAACCTATTCCAATGCCTGACCACTCTTTCTGAGAAGAAATTTCTCCTAATTTCCAACCTAAACCTCCTCTGGTGCAACTTGAGACCATTCCCTCTAGTCCTAGCACTAGTTATCTGCAAGAAGAGGCCAACCCCAAGCTCCCCACAACTTCCTTTTGGGTAGTTGTAGAGAGCAATAAGGTCTCCCCCGAACCTCCTCTTCCCCAGGCTACACAACCCCACTTCCCTCAGCTGTTCCTCATAGGGCTTGTGTTCCAGGCCCTTCACCAGCTTTGTGGCCCTTCTTTGGACACACTCCAGGGCCTTGATGTCCTTCTTGTAGTGAGGGGCCCAAAACTGAACACAGTACTCAAGGTACAGCCTCACCAGAGCAGAGTGCAAGGGAATGATCACCTTCCTGGTCCTGCTGGTTACACTATTCCTGATACAAGCCAGGATGCCATTGAGCTTCTTGGCCACCTGGGCATACTGCCTGCTCGTATTCAGGCAAGCATTGACAAACACACCCAGTGCCTTTTCAGCTTTTCAACCATTCTGCCCCAAGCCTGTAGTGCTGCATGGGGTTGTTGTGACTAAAGTGCAGGACCTGGCACTTAGCCATGTTGAACCTCATCCCACTGGCCTCTGCCCATCAATCCAACCATTCCAGGTCCGTCTGCAGGGCCTTCCTACCTCCTGGCAGATTGACACTTTCTCCCCAACTTGGTATTGTCTGCAAACTTTCTGAGGGTGCACTCAATTCCCTCGTCCAAATCACCAGTAAAGTATTAAAGAGAATGGGTCCCAACACCAACCCCTGGGGAACACCACTGGTGACTGATCTCCAGCTGGATTCACCACTACTCTCAGGCCCATCCAGACAGTTTTTAACCCTGCAAAGGGTGTAAAATAGAATCATAGAATAAAGCAAGAGCCTGCTTCAAACATAAGAAGGGTTTCTTTTTATCCCTTTGCTTACAGTGGAAGAACATTATTATAAGTATGGTGTTGATATGAGTATGAAAGATTCTTCTCAGAAGATGCATGGTGGTTACGACATGTTTTCCAAAATCATATCATAGTTTTGTCAAGATGATATCATACATCTTAATCTCTTTACTTGCAATTCAAGCTATTCATGAGATTTCTGGCTGTTCCCTGGTCTCCTTCTTCCAAATTTTACTTTTCTGAAGTCAGAGAATGATAATTGAGTGGTTATTTGGCTGTGACTCTCTGATTTACTATTAAGATAAACACTATTCTTCCAGATAACTAGAAGTTGAGAGGACTGTGTTGGACCCAGGGCAAGAGAAAAGTGTGCCTATTGACACCATTCTGCATTTTGGACAGAGAAGTCCCTCTACAAAGCCAAGAGATTTCTTGGAGATTAAATCTGTTCTGTGAGCTCCTTAAAAACTGGTATTCTTCTGGTGGTTCCTTAAAAACTGGTGTTCTTTTGATACCAAGAATTCAAATGTGATACAAATAATGTTTTGGAGATGGAATATGGAATAAAAATGGAAAAGAACAGGAGGCATCAATAAAGGGAACGAAAAATTACCTTGTGCTTCCTCCCTCCCTCACCAAAGTACTCTTTATGCAAAACAAAGGTTAACAAACAAGAAGAAATCTTTACCCTTCCTCTGGTTGTTCTTCACTGTACTTCAGGCACTTGGTGTGCTCCTTACACAGTCTTCTTGATGTTGTAAGCTATGAAGAACCAAAATAAAGGTTAGTAAAACCTAGAAACAATCTTTATATTGTTCCATGTAGAAAATCTATATTGGTATATGTTTCTGACTTCAACCAATGTTTGTCTAGGAGCTCAGGGATCTTTAGTATACATTTTAAGAGACTGACAGCCCTCATTGCCCCTTAATAAGGTCTTTGAGAACTTCCTGAGAAATTTTATCCTTCCCCCATCCTTAAATTCTGTGACTACATAATTGTGTGTGTCTGGTACCTAAAGGCTTGTAAGCAAGAAAAGGAGATGGGATAGATGCTCTCAGAAGTATCTAAACAAAAAGAAGCAGAGCCAGAAGAAAAGAGCCATGAAAGAGAAAGAATAAAGACTACAAGAACTGGATTATAAATACAGGTGAAAGATTTGATGCAAATCCAGCACAGGAATGCCTAGCAGATACATGTATTTTTATTATTTTATTTTATTTTATTTTATTTTGTTTTGTTTTATTTTATTTTGTTTTATTTTATTTTATTTTATTTTATATCAGACTGTGAAGTTCTTTGTACAGTGATAAATATATTGCAAAGACTTTTTATGTTAATGCTATTGTGATATGCCATGAAATGTAAAGATTGTCAGACAAATTCTAGTTGGCGAAAGTGTCAACATAAGAGGATAAATAAGTCTAATTTCTATCTTGAAGCTAGGGGACAAATAAAATGGTTAAATAAAGAATAGCGGTAATGAGCATCTGTCTGAAAAATGATGTAAGTCCTGATGCAAATATATCAAGGTACATTATTCCAAAAGGTGGGGATGGCATCTTAGAGGTCTGTATCTCTAGTGTAATTATCTGACATCATGCTTGTGCTTTAGCAGCTATGTAAGGCTGCTATATAAGGCTACCCATTAGGAATTGTGCTGACAGTAAACTTTGATCAGAACAGTTGCAGGGAATATCTGATAAGCACAAAAATCATCTAATATGTTCTTGGTTGTCTTTTAATAATAATAATCTGATCTGAACAGAAACAATGAATTTAACAGTTATATAAAAAAAAAGGCACAGTGGACAGAATCAGGAAAGAAGTTTTCTAGTAGAGCTGATATCCTTTATCAATTTTAGTTATCACAAGTATTGAAATTCTATCAAATCAAGGCATATAAAAGACAAATGTTTTCAGTGGTTCTTGATAAGTTTTTGAATAAAACATTTATTTCAGAAGTAGTTTGTATAAAAAATAAATATAGTACTATTTTTTTAATTATTATTATTTGTAGTATTTCAGCATGATGGAAATGTTTAATTAAAAAACACTGAGCCTACTTTTTTAACAATCTTAGAATAGCGATGTGTAATACAGTAGTATATTTACTATTTTTCAAGTCAGATGTTTATAGACAATGTTTCTAGGAAATTTCTAACTAGATTAAACTATTGAAATCTGCAATAATCTTTCAAATACAATTTTGAGGTATAAATGTAATGGTTTGTAGGAGGATTTACATAGTATTGAATCCTGAGGGAAGACAAATGTTTCTTTCAGGTGCAGATGGAGATTCTGCATCTGCAAATTTGTTTAAAATGGATTTTAATTACATTGGGGAAATTTAGATGTAATGATAGGTCTTTGTGTTGTGGTGTCCCATTTCTTACAGTAGAACCAGGAGGTCAGATACAAATACAATCTTTTTAACCTGTTCTATGGTTTTTGTTTTTTTTTTTCCTAGAGGTGAAATTCTTCTTTTTAAAGTGTTAATGGCAGAAATGAAACCATAATTCTTGACAAATGATTCCAGACATCCATTTCTACTATCATCTACCTCTTTGAAACCTCTGCTGGTGGTGGTTGTTTTCATCTGTAAAGCTTTTATCGGAAAACTATTTGATATTAAGACAAGATTATTGTTCTGGTACATCTTAAATATTGCAGAGTCAAATTATCTATCTTGTTAATTTCTTTGACTCTTTTCACTTAACTGACTATGTAATTCCTTGCTTGCCCAGTACATATATTTTGGCAGTGTAATTTTTGTTTCCTGCTGATTGAGCTCAAAGTTTCTCTTCTTGTGAATATACTCATGTGATGCTTGGCATGGTATGGTGAAAAAGAGAAAAGAGAGAGAGAGGAAAACACTGTGATAATGAAATATAAGCAGTGGGAGGGAGATAATTCAAATAATTCAGAAACAATATTTTTGTGAATTTCATTAGGTTCTTTATCTTTGATAGAATTAAATTTGAAAAAAAATAAAAAGGAAGGAAAAAGGAAAAAGAAAGGGAAGGAGAAAAGAAGGGAAAGGGAAAGAGAAAGGGAAAGGGAAAGGGAAAGGGAAAGGGAAATGGAAAAAGTTTTATCTAGTAGAGCATTAGGTGAATTTGCTACAATTAGCTGTAGTTGTTCCAGTCCTGAGAAAGGCCATGGTAAGCTGAGTACTGTGAACATACTGGATATTATTGGTAGTCATTCACTTTGTTTTTCCTCTGAAGGGATTCACTGTTTTTCCTCCCCTAAGTGTGTGTGACTATAACCATTTACTGAGCAGCCTTTTGGAGAAGTTGGCTTTGGAAAGGCATGTTAATTTTTGACTCATGCTGTGACGTGGCTGACCTTTTGAGTCAGTAATGGAGTTTGCTCCTAGACAGACCACTTGGCATTTCAAACCTGTGGGAATTTGGAGAGGAGCCTAACAATCACAGAAGGGGTGTTGAGCTGTTTCTCCAGTGCATGGCCATCTCTGCCTCTAACATGAGCTGAGCTGGGACTTTCTCATGTGATCTTTCTGTTTACAGGCAGAAATGACCAGGAATGTCTGTTTGGGAGAGGACTTAGAAATGCTTTTCCTAACTTTGTTTCATATGTAAGTTTTTGTAAAGAAAGTATTTTTCTATGTCTGTTTGTCTAATACACTATTTCTTTACAATGGGCATATCAAAGCAAAGTGCCTTTCACAGTTGTAGCCGGATACTGGGTCTTCCAGAAATTGCTGCTTTCTGTACTTTTTATGAAGCTGTGTCAAAACCAATTTATAGGTCAAAGATGTCAGGAAACAGCAAAATGCAGAGCTCTGAGACTTGACTAGAGGCAAGAAAGGTTAAATGCTGGTGTTCTGTCACAGCTCTAAAGCCAGCTGACAACTCTTTCTGAATAAGCAGCCCCTGATCAGTCAGTTCAGCTCTGAGATGGGGTCTCAGTCTCACGCAGTCTCACACAGAGAATTCCTTCATGCTGCACTGGCTGCTCCTGTTCCAGGACCTGACTGCTAGAGGAACTGATGTGACACTTACCCCTTTGTGTGCAGTTTTCTCTTCTTTCCAAAGATTTCTAAATACAGAGAAACAGCATCTGCTGCAAAGAAAGAACAAACAAGGTAGTAATACTTTTTTGCTGTTCTCTGCTAGGGGAATGTGTCTATTGTCACACATTTGTGCATCGAATTAAAAAAAATGGTAATCATAGAATCATAGAATATCCTGAGTTGGAAGGGACCCATAAGGATCATCAAGTCCAACTCCTGGCACTGCACAGGTCTGCCCAAAAGTTTAGACTATGTGACTAAGTGCACAGTCAAATCTCTTCTTAAATTCAGACAGGCTTGGTGCAGTGACTACTTCACTGGGGAGCCTGTTCCAGTGTGCGACCACCCTTTTGGTGAAGAACCTCTTCCTGATGTCCAGCCTAAACTTTCCCTGCCTCAGCTTAACACTGTTCTCGCAGGTCCTATCACTGGTGATAACGGAGAATAGGTCACCTGCCCCTCCACTCCCCCTCACGAGGAAGTTGTAGACTGCAATGAGGTCCTTCCTCGGCCTCCTCTTCTCCAGGCTGAACAGGCCCAGTGACCTCAGCCGCTCCTCATATGTCTTCCCCTCTAGGCCCTTCACCACCTTTGTTGCCCTCCTCTGGACACCCTCCAACAGTTTCATGTCCTTTTTGTACTGTGGTGCCCAGAACTGCACACAGTACTCGAGGTGAGGCCACACCAGTGCAGAGTAGAGTGGGACAATCACTTCCCTCTAATGCTCTGCCACTATGACTATTTAAATAGTAAAAGTGAACAAATGGGCATAGTGTGTATATATACCAGTGTGACCTAAGACTCAACCCACAGGCAAAGTGTAGAAAAACTACAAGCTAACAATGGCAAAAAGTCATGAGTTCAGCAGTTTGTGTCAGTCCAGATATGCATCTAAATGCAGGAGAGATAGCAGGGCTTTTCTGAATCTGTGTGCTTAGGCTACAAATCTTTTAATATGAGATGCTTTCTTTTGCTACAAGAGAGTTACTTGCTTGCTAACACTGTGGTAAAACGTGGCTTCATGAGAAGGTGTGCATCAAGTTCTGAGCTATACTTGGCCTTTTGCATTTGTGGTACCATGATTAACAGAAACAGGGAGCGGAAAACACAGATGACTTAAAATGAAATAATTTAAAAAGAACATTATATGTGTGTAGGAACTATAAGGCTTATTTGCCACATGCTATAAACACTTAATAAGAAAATTCATATCTATCTCTCATATATTATGGAAAAAACAGGCTGTTCTCTTGCATTTTTTTGTCTTATCACTGCTCCGTATTTTTTATTATTATTATTATTATTATTATTATTATTATTATTATTATTGTTGTTGTTGTTGTTGTTGTTGTTGTTGTTATTGTTATTACTATTTCTGTTTGGTTGTCTTTTCAAACAGACTAGTCACAAGTTTGTTTAAATCAGACACAGAGAACACAGCTGAAATAATGGACTTTTTTGTTTTAACCCCCTCTGATGACATATTTTACACCGTCCTAGGGTTAAAAAACTTTCTTAAGATATAAAATGAAAACACTTCTCATAGAATCATAGAATGGTCTGGGTTGGAGGGGACCTTAAAGATCACCTAGTTCCAACCCCCCTGCCATGGGCAGGGACACCACCCTCCCAGGAGATCAGGTTGTTCAGGGCCCCATCCAATGTGGCCTTGAACACTTCCAGGTATGGGGCATCCACAGCTTCTCTGGGCAACCTGTTCCAGTGCCACACCTGCTTCTGAGTAAAGAATTTCCTTCTAAAATCTGATCTGAATCTACCCTCTTTTAGTTTAAATCCATTCCTCCTTGTCCTATCGTTATCTGCCCAAGTAAAAAACAATCCAGAACAGTACGTGTTTATTTGTGGCAATCTCCACAGCTTATTATGAAAAAGAGAAACTTTGAACCGTACTGAAGGCTATGGAAGAGCCCTGATTCCCACTCCCTTTCTCTACTGCTCTGATTCATTCTGTGCACTCCTTCTGACACTGAATATTTCTACTGATGATTAAAGTATTCAGTTGACTCTTTTCACATGTTAGGTTGCTTTACCACTTCCTTTCCAGGCTTGAAATCCATGGAGAACTGAGGTTGTGTATAGCAGTTTTATTCTTAGCCTAAACCAGATGAATTATTTGTACTTGACCAACTAATTTCACACAGAACATGTCAACTACCCTTTTGATTCAACGCATCTGGTCTTAGAGACAAAACACACCATTTTGTCTAGATCTAACCAAAAAATGAATGTTTAATATTAGGATTAAAATGTAAAATTGTATGAAGTAGATCTGAAAACACATTCATAAGAAGTTACAGCACTTGATTGCCAGATCACAAAAATCTTGTACTCAATATACAGTCTTAATGCAGCTAGCAACTGGGAATGCTAAGTGTTTTGTTAGTGGGCCTTAAAGAATTAAAGCTGTGACACTTCTAACAGTGAAAATTATAAACAATTCTCATTTTGCATGTATATATTATGTGCTCTCTTTGTAAGAAAAGTCATTTGATCATATGCACATATTTTAGCCCTAGGAAACTAGTCTTAACTTCTATTTTATTGGCTTGTTACAGTAATATAAGTTATATTGATCGGATTGTTTTCCTAACTGTATTTTGCAGTTCAATTGTTTCCAAATTATACCTTTAGCAACATCTGCGCATAAATGTCTGGTATTTGTGTGCAAAAGAGACCATCAGGTTATCCATAACGCATAGGTAAGCAGATTGTTCAGTTCAAATTCTGGCAGCCACAGAGATGCTCAGCACCATGAGTCCATTTGCTTGGGCTCAGCGGAGCACCTGTTGAAGAAGAATGCTTGCTCCTGATCTGAACTCAGAAATCACTGCTATTCTTGATATGTTCTTCTGATTGGCACACAGTTTTGTTGACTGTCTCTTTTGGGTTAGTCCTGCCTTCAGTCACACTGCATCTTGCCAATCCTGGATGGATACACCCAGACCCCATCTTGGCTGCACATCAGTATGAGCTTTCTCCTGCAAGAAAAGGACCCTTCCAGAGGCAGGAGACCAGGACTGCAAATGCCCCCAGGCTTTCCATTTCTACGGGGCTTAAACACAGTTGCTGGAGATACTATTTATTATTGTATTTTATCTAAATAGTGTATTTGTTTGTATAAAAGAGCTTCTACCTTGTGACCAACTCATCTATCATCTTGCTTGAGAGACTGAATAGTTCAAGATTCTTAAATCTGTGTAAGGCTTTTTCTTCATCCTTTGATTCATTTTTTATGGCCCTTCTGCATTATTTCCAGTTTTTCTGTGTATCTTTTTTAAAAATGAAGGCATCAAAAATATCTGCAGAATTCTAAGCTTGACATAGTAATGTCATATAGAGAAATAAAAATCATTCTGCTACTTCCATCCCCTGTACCTATCAATACACCAAATGACTGTATTGGCTTTTGTAGTTAGAACATTGCAAAGGAATCTTTAATTTTGTGGGTTCCTTCTCCCAGTTCTGAATTCCTTTTATGCTTGTACCTTTGCACTTAGCCATATTAAAATGCTTTTTACTTGAATTAGTCCAGCTTGCAAAAGCAAATCACATTGCCCTGTCTCCAAGTCAGCAGAAATAGTCCCGGAAGACTGCAAATATTTGTGCCAGATCATCCCATTTTGTGCATCCTAAATATGGTCATGCCCCAGGGATTTTCTATTACTAGAGCCATTACTTCCAATGGTCCTATTGATCAGAATAAATTAAACAAACTTTGCAGTGCTCCTTCCCCCCCCCCCCCCCCCCCCCCCCCCCCCCGTTACCACAGAAATAACAATTACAAAAAGCCACGGTGCTTCTCAATGTTGTTAATATTATCATACCTTGATTAAGTAGTAAGTCAAATACAATGTCTTGTAGGAGTGTTGCAAATGCTATTTTCTTTTCCTGAAGCTTAGACTATCCAGAACATGACATGAAACGTGGTTTATCGGTGAAGCTTTATAATGTTCTCCTGCTTTAAGTGCAAGTTTACATTCAATGAACTACCTAGTATTTAAGATTCTATCCATTAAGTCTGGCGTGCTATAAAAGCTAGTAAGAAATAAGTTGAACTTCATGAATGCACTCTTATTTCCCTTAAGAAGGCATATATTTCTCTTGTAAACTCATGTTATTCCAGCATTAAAACACAATATCCACTTTAACTGTTACTGAATTTTTCCTTCTATAACTTTGTGAACTTTATCACTGTGGATGAATCTGAATTCTTATTCCACTTGATGTTTTTTTATTTTCAGTTTTCATGCAAGTCTTATATTAAAGTCATATAACAATCCCTTTTATCCCTTTTTCTCATTTAAGTGAGTTGACTTTCCTTAGCTCTAGATGTTTTTCATTTTTGATTGATTGATTCACTGTCTCTGATGATTTCTCTCAAGTTCTTTGGTATTTTTTTGGGGGGAAGGGGTGTCTCAGGAGGACAGGTAGGAAGGGATGGGAGAGCATGCAGTTTACCCTGACCTTTGAAACACACTTTACTACAGAATTTATTATATAGGCACAGCAGCAGATATCTTCCTGAGGAAAAGCATTATATGTAAGTGATGAAATGTTGGTAAAAATACCAGTTTCCTAGAATACACTCATTCTGCTTCCAAAGGATAACATGTAATTCTTTGTGATCCTTTTTTGATGGCGTCAGATGGTCTCTTTGATAGATTATTTGAAGATAGTTTGTGTATAACCAGTTATACGTCCCCCGCAGCTTTGTGATGAAAAAGCTGAAATAGCTCTGTCTCAGGAGTCCATGGCCAATTATTCATTTTCTGTTGGACCTTTTGGTATTTTAAGACTATAATCAATAATATACAAGCATAGTAACTTTATGATTTTCTCTGGCTTTATAACACTGAAATTAATCTAATGCTTTACAGAATAAATAAATAACTAAATAAAACTACTTGACCAAAAGCCACAAGTTTTGTTTATAACATTTGCTAGAGTTACTAAATATTTTATTTTTGTCTCAAGCAAAAATTTTGTTCTTAACCAAAGTGAAAAGCTCCATCAGCATATGGGAGAGGCCAGAAAAAGTGTTGAAAACACAATGTTCTCATCTACATGAATGTTGTTCTAGTACAGAAGTCTGTAAATAAAGGTATTTCCAAAGTAGTGTTCGTACTAACCTGGGTGCCCAGTAATCATACATAACAAGCATAACATACATGTTTAATTGATAAAATATTGATGCCACAAATGATACTCAGTGTGAGGTTTTTTATTATGGTCAACACAATGAAGAGGTTCATTTTCTAGAATGCTCTGAAAAAGCTCAGTAAGACCCTACTTTACTGTATCTCCCCTGGAATTATTAATGAACTGTTGTCTGAATAAAAGAAGACTTTGCTACCTGAGGCAAAGCTGACCAAAAAAGATTTTGATCTGATGAATATTATTGTGAATGTAAAGACATTTTCTCAAGTGTTAGCTTTGGTTCATTATTTAATTTGAACCCGCCCTACCCTACACTGCTTTGCTACTAGGATTTGCCTTGTGAAGGTCCTCATGAATTTGGCTCTTTAAATGCAGACTCTTCCTCTCACTTGCAGTCATGGTATAACTAAGCTTTGAAATTTTTTTTTTTTGGGGGGGGGGTTATATGTTCCTTTATTATGTTTCTTTATATCTTTATATCTACATTTATATCTACATTTTCAACTAGTGTTCTTAAACTTTGAGGTATGCTTATTCTCTACTCTTCATGTAGGCCCTGTAGTCCTTCAGCAACTGTTGATTTTCTGTTTACTGCAGTGAAAAAACAATGATTTACTTCAACACAATAGATTATATATTTCTCTAAGGTGACACCATGTCTATTTAACTTGGTCACAGAGCTAGAAATAAGAACATTGCCTATGCTCTTTCTGGTGGTCCGGTAAGCCCCGACCTCAGCGAACAAAACTGAGGAGAAACACTGCTACCCTTGCCCTTCCTCCTGGGGCCATGTGCTAGCAGAAAGCACAAAAGCTTTCCTGAGCTTGCTGAAAAGAGGCATGCAGGAAAAGAATAGAGAAACTTTCTCCTTAAGCCACAGTATACCAAATGGTATATTTCAAAAAGACAGTAAAAGGTGAAATTTATGAGTTACAGGGTCACTCTACCATGAAGTTCTATGCTCTAAGTACTTTGTTTTTGGAACAAATCTTCTACTCTGGAACCAACTTCAAGTGTACTTTCTCATAGAGTAAAAGTTTGCTGCTTCATACATTTACTTCTCCTTGGACTTGAACTTCTGAACCAAAAATCCCATATAAATCAAATAGAGGCCAAGGGACTAAAAAGGAAATAAAAACACCAACAATCCCTACTTTCAGAATTTCAAGCAGTTTGAAGCTCAGAGAATAGAGATGCTGACTAAACTGTCATATAGCTGGTTTTGTCTGACCTAAGATTTGTAGCTTTGATTCCTACCGAAGGCAGAAATTCATATTTACTCATTAGGAAAAGACGAATGTCTTTTCAGATCTAACAGATTTTCCAGGTGAATTGGTTTTAGAAATGCAGGTGTGTTTGATAACAAATTCATTGCTGACAGAATCTCGCTGTACCTACAGCCATATAATACATAGAATGAATCAATATGGTATTTATTATTTATCACAAATTCTCCTAAAAACAAAAAACAAAAAAACAAACCAACAACCGAAAAAAAAAAAGAAAAAAAAAAACAGGAGGGGTCTTCTGTCTTGTAGAGTCCTCTGAATAGCAAAAGGATCTGCAGGACTGTTAGAACAGTCCTAACACAGTTCATTTTCTCTTCTTCCCATGGAAGGTCACACTGAAAAAGACAGACCAGAAATGCCTAGCATAGTCCATACATCAGCCACATAATGTAGCACAAGTTGTCATTATAACTGAGTATCCCACTGCAAAACAATCCTCCTTCCCGTTTCATTTTTCAGTGTGAGAGTGATGTGCGCCTTTCCAGTGAATGCTGTGCAGCTGGAATGCTATTCTTTGGAAGATGGTTGTGATCTCAAATCGATGCTTCTTGGCCAATTATGTCATATGTCAGTATGAACCACCGCTGCCATACCTTCTCACAGACATGCTTAGGAAGCTTCCTAGGCAATACAGTTCAAATAGTCGTGTTTACATGGCCTGCAAGCACAATCCCAATTGCACAAAGAAAGAAAGTAGGAAGCAAGCAAATCTTAGCCAGTACAAACTGGCTTTCAGAGGGGCTTTCACCATCTAAGACTCTATCCCAGGACACTTAAAATCCAGATGTGCCCAGCAATAAGCAGAATAACTTTTTTTTTTTTTTTGATGAGTAATTATTTATTCAGCTGCACCCATTATTTAGAATTCAAGTGAATGATACAGGTTTGAGGCAATGAACACCTATGAAATGCATGGTGCAATCAATGAGATATGTGGAGCGCTGTACAAATTCCTAATGGCATGTTTACTTTCTCTCTTGGTAAAAACAATTAAAAAACAATCTCATTTCTAATGTTCTTAGATAAAACAAACAAACAACAACAACAACAAATCCACCATACTGTTCAGTTTCCAGATCCTACAGGTACTCTCTCTCCATGCACATATGCATAAGGACATTCACAAGGACAAAATAGATATGTGTGATGAAATTACCTCCTTGAATTTTTGATTTGCACCTAAACAAGGAAGAGGTTCTGTCTGCTGATTTTCTACCTCCTTCCCATTATTTAACTTCCTAATTACAATGCTTTTGACAACCAATAAACCAAATTGAAGATAGCAATAGGAGATAGCAAAAAAAAATAAATCAATAACAACATAAAAAACCAATCCTTTATTTACGTAATTATTTTCAGATCATTCTTAGGTAACCTATTCTACATCAAGAATGAATTCTGAAACATGGCAAGGAATGCAGAGTAAAATATCAAGCTTTTAAATAACAAAATATTAATACCCACACCTTACTAAAAATCCATTTTACAGTAATGCAGTAGTACTATTTGCAGCATACTAAAAAGTTTAGCATTTTTAAAGAGAGAAAAAATATTTAAAAGAAACCAAACTTGTGTCAAGCTACGTGAGGTTTTCACCAACTATATATAAAGAAAAGCTAAGTCACAGCATGTGCAGGGATGTAGCAAATGGAAGTGTCAGTCTGAGGGCTTTAATTCCAGCTCTGTTTTTATCTCGTGCTCTTAATTGGTGTGCTTTTCGTATCTTTTATTAGAAAGTTGGTTGCCATAGTGGATTTTTTCTTCCAGTCATTCCTTTGTTATAAAAAATTTCTAACATATTTTTCTACAATGGGTAGTATTTAAAAGGCAAGAAGCTGAGCAGTGACAGCTTTTTTCATTATGCACAAGGGTATAACTGAAGCCTTGTAGTTTTCTTTAAATTCTTCATAGGAGGAATGTAGTTGAGCACACCCTTGAAGTTAAAAAAAAAAAAAAAGCCAGTTGGTTCTAAGTTTCTACAATTTCAATGCATGTTCTTTTTGTCATATCTTCATGAGTATTATTAATAATATACCTCAGAATATCAAATATTATTATATTATTTTTAATCAGTAGAAAAGTATATAGAATAATTTACATGGCTGCACAATAAGCATTTTCTGTGTAACATAGTGAAAGTCTGAACTCAAAAAGACTGCAGAAGAACAGATAAATTAGGGTTAGGATGGGACTTTGATTAAACAGTTTTGTACATTGCATCACATCTGCAGGAACAGCACTGACACTGACAGCATTTAATAGTGGCACTAGAGCACAGATGATACATCTTTAATCTCTGCTATTTGAGTTCATTTGCAGAGAGTTATCACAATAAATTCAGTTGTTTCCAGTATGATTGCAGTAATGGCTAGGACACTTGTGCTTTGACTGTGAGAAAGGAGAGATGGAAGAACGTGCAACATCTACAGGTGTTTTGTGAAAATGTATGGACATTATGTATAGTGTTACAAAAACAAGAGTAACATGGGGAACTGAATCCTGTTCACTAAATCAGTGCTTCAAAAAAGAGTGAGAAAAATTATTTCCATTTTACAAACCTGGGAACTGAGACAGAACCAAAGCATGTGTTTTGAACAAAATGCCAAACAATCCATAGAATCTCCAACAGACACCGAAGACATATTCAATGACTATTACCTCAACATTTTTTCATATGGCTTTTGGGAGAGAAAGAAATAAAAGTTATGATTTCAGGTAGATTGAGATCCCAAGGAGGAGTTCAGTACCTTTTTTTTTAATGTGATAACAATAATAGCAGCCACTTTTTTGAAGCTTTTTCTCACATTTCCTGTTTAAGTTTTCTCTGCAAACCTGTGTAACACTGAAACTATTTGAGTTGGTAGCAACAGCCTGGATGGAGGGAGAAAGGGATCACTAAAACTCGATCTGAGAGAATACATCTCCTGAGTGATGGTACCTCTGCTTCAGCTGATGCAGGGCCCATGCAGAAGTTGTTTCCCTGATAAGGGATCAGCAAATCATTAAACATTTCATTGTTTTATGGAGTGAAGCTGGAGGATTCTATTCTGCAGAGCTGTTTGTTCAGAACAGATAGCATACTTTCTGAAAGCTTGCTGGTTATTGATTAACCCTGCTACTGCATCAAATGAGAGCTGAGAAAGACATGATACGGACTTTGGTAGAAAATCAGACGTGTAAAAATTAAAAAAGACTTGGAGGATACGATTATGCAGAAGGAAGGGAGAAGCAAGCTGCTAACTAGCAACCTTAAGGGAAGAAATTACAAGACACCCAAGGGACACGTAATGTGTGAGATGGGGATACAGACGGCTTTGTTTATTTCTACTCATGCAGAGATATCTCTTTGTAACCTGCAGCTACTGAGCTGAAAACCAAGGGCACTAAAGAGGCACCCAGTCCCCTTGCAGCTGGTGATTGGAACAATGAGCTGAATAAAGACAGGCAGAAGCCACCAGTCCTTTGCTCTTTTTGGTTCCAGCCCTGCCACCAATATCACCGAGGTCCCACCTCATCTCTTTCCCTTGAAATCACCTTTCAGGAAACTTGTGTACACACACTTTCCCTGCCAGACATAGTTAAAAAGCACAGCTGCATCAGCCTGCACAGAAAGCACATTCTTCTTCATTTTAAAACCCTTCCCAGGGAATGTGTTTTCAATCCAAAACATACTGCTGCTGATTTTCCCAGCAGAATAGGATTGCTTTCAGCATTTGGAGGTGAAATCCACCTTAGACGTCTAAGGGGAGCCTGAAAGCTCTGACACTCAGGCTTAGAGATTTACACATTATGATTACTATCACGTCAGTGGTCAAGGGCCAATTCATTACAATATAAACTACTGGATTTGTAACTGTCAAGTGATCAGGGCTTTCCACACTTGGCAGGGCACTTTGGATTCTTTTCCATTTCTTCTACTGATCTTAAAACACTGATTTTAACATAATCTCTAAAGAAATAAGTGGATACATTGCCCCCTTAAATATATCCCAGTGTTAGTCTCCACAGAGTGTTTCTCTTCAATTGGTGCTAAAAGACAAATTGACCTAGAAGGCTATATGAGGATCTCTAAAGAAATTTATCCTAAACTACTTCTGGGAATTGAATTTGTAGCTCAGCTCAAACAGTAGCAGTCTCTATTTAAAGTGACGTAAAGAGACATCCGCTTGCCTTGTGATATATGCTCTTCTGGATGACCTTTGGCAGGCTTCACTGCATCATGTGACAGTGTTGCAAAGACAATGTGGCCCTAAACAAAGGGATCTTTTAAAAATTATTATTTTCTGCAATTTAGCACAGTTGTTACTACAGATACATCTATGAATTATTCTTTACGAACTGTACAGCATCTGTGCCATGATAAGAAAATTACTTTTCATCTCTTGCAAGGAGTCTATTAGAATTTCCCCTTTTTTTTTTTTTTTTTGTCATGAATGAGGAAAGGAAATGCACCAAATACTTCTTGGTCAACCTGTGAAATATTTTTGTCAATCATTCCATTTTACAGGAAAACCATTTCACAAGCTGTCTGCATTTTTTTTTTTTTTTATGTCTTCCAGACTACACTGAAACATCAGCTTGCAGTTTTGCTGAACATTTGTTGGAGTTTATTGATCTTCTGTAATTGTTTCAAACCCAGAAGTAGCTAACAGTCTCAACAACACAGACACATACAGATTAAAACCTGAAGAGCTATATTCACCTTGCAATGATTTTTACTTTAATAAGTGTTAAGTATCATTCTAACAAACATTATCTAGTTATTCTAAGATCCTAATTGCATGAGTCAAAAATAGAATGAAGGAAACATGTATTTGATTTAGGGTTTGATTTTGACTGAATTTAGCAACTTTTGTTCAGGAACAGCTGAAATAATTTGAACTGACACTTCAAAAAATCCCATGTAAAACTCTTCTGATTTATTTTTACTCCTTGCATAAAAGGGTACAAAACTGTCTTGCATTTTTGATACAGACAGACACCTTTGTAGTTTTTACATGTGTTTGCAAATGGTTTTATTACAACTAGTACTGATATTCACTAATTAGAGATTCACATGGAGAATACGGGAATTTATACTTCCATTGCAGCATTAGCAAAGCCTCAATACTGTACACAAATGCTGCAGGGCTGAGAAGAGCCTAACAGACTGCCTCCCTCTTCTTCACTACTCAAGTAACAGCTTGGGTTTTCTGCATAACATTTGAAAGTGCTGGGAATAGTTCATTCTTCTATCCTAAAAACCATCAATAATTGCAGTCGAGGAATACAGAATAGTGCCTCAACCATGGAGCAAGTGTGCTGCAGTCATAGCCAGCACACTGTTATTTATTCCTGCCCTTCTCTGAATGCATTCTATAAGAAAGAAAAAAAAAGTATCATTTTCAAAATACTGTATTGATAACTTTCACTTTATCACAGTAAATCACAAAGGAGGTAAAGAAACTAGTTGAAATCATCCCTAAACTTTTTGGTTTCTCTCTCTCACACTTCATCTCTCTCTATTTGAAGTTATCAGCTTCACGAATTCCACCAGTGAAAGACAAGTCACTCTCTTTTCGTGCCAAGGGAAGCAATGGAATCCATCGAGGTGGCTTTAACTCAATTGGATACATTCTTTTTTTTATTTATTTTGGAAATACATCTTAGTGAAAAACATTAGAAAGCTTGCTAATAAGGTCTAATGTTCACTTCTAACTTGAAAAAAAAATCTATGATTCTAAATAATGTTGAATTATAAAATAACATTTTGAAGGTACAATTGGTCATTCCACATCCCAAACTTTTAAAAGAAGTAAACTTTCAGATTACTATAATTTTAAATTCCTATTCCTGCCGTTACCACAAAAGAAGAAAACTTGAAGAAAGGAGAATGCTTTGGCAAGAATATCAGGCAATATTTTCCGTGTTGCATAGTTAGGCTGCAAAACACAATTCCAAGAAATATGTGAAGTGGTCTATATAAGAATTTGATTGAAGCAAAAATGCTAAACATACTTTTAAATTTCCAATGCAAATTGGGAGAAATGAATGAAATAATTAATTCTTTTAGTGAAGAAGTTAATCTGTTTCACTTCTAATTCCTGTAGCCAATGTTATAATATGTTCTTCTGAATATAGGTGTGTTATGCTGAGAGCTGTGGGTCATCTACTACATCACTTGCACTGGACACAGAGGTTCCTTAGAAGATCCCTCACAAAGAAAGATGCAAACCAAGCAGTAGTGAGGAGACCAGGAGAAACAGTTTCCTTTTTATTATCTCAAGAAGATCAACACATAAGTGAACCAGGATTCCATTCTTGCTAGTAACCCCAAATCTGCCCAAGACCCTCAGCTGAGTACAGGGTTATCAAATGACAGGTACAAAATAAGCTCAGCAGAGAAATGGAGATGTCTTCCTCTCCTTTGTGAGGTGCAAAGACCATCCGTTGGCATACACAGGAAAATTCATAGTGATAATATCTCAAAATTCTTATTTCTCCTTATAAAGCTCTGTCATTGGAAAACTAATTCTGCTGTGATACACAAAACTACAAGACCTTTGAGCTAGTGTCTGAGTGTTCCACTTTTTCAATAGTGCAAAGCACAACATCAGCAATAACTAAACAAGAGTAATATCTGCACTGAATCAGTTTAGGTTTTCCTCAGACATATGGTAGATCAAAGCACTTTGTTGCCTTTTTTTTTTTTTTTTTTAAACTGCTGAGCAATCTTCGTTGATTTACTGTACATGGAAACATACTTCCCAGTAATTTATTGAATCACCTTATTCTGCTTTACAGCAATATTATCTGAAAGAGTACAGCAGGAACAACAACGCTGTGTTTGCAAGACAGGACAAAATTTTTAAGATGCATCCCCTTAAAAGGATACTGTTTATGTTTGCAAAACTGAATAAACCACATTTTAAATATAGGCTGCATACAGATGGACTCTATTTTATTTTCTGAGAGTTTTATGGACTTATTTAGCATCCTTTAATTTGAGGGACAGAGTACTAACTCTAAATTTGAAGTGAATTTCTATATCCACATTTCTCTGGACAGCCTTTATACACAGAATCCTGGTGTAAGTTTCTTATATGGCCAATATCATATGAATATGTATACATCTTACTCATAGAAGAGCAAGTTAAGTGAAGTTTATAATAGCAAAAATCAACAAGATTTTTTGAAGGGGACTGTCTTTCTCTTTCTTAAGAATTTGGATTTCTGACATATTCATACATCAGTGTTAAGAAGTGATCAGATAGCTGCTGTGGGGTGAAAAAGTCAAGAAAATTTTATCCACCTGAAGAAGCTAGGTATCTTAACTACCTTATTTTCTGATGAATTCCACAAGTAGACTTTAGCTCTTGACAAATGTACATGATATATTAAGAATTCAAAACTGTCCGGTTACACGTTGTCATGAAGTGAAGGGATAGTCCCTTTGAGACAGGAAAGACTAATGGCTGATGAAACTACAGATTTGATAAAAACAATAAATCGTCTTTTGAAATTGTTGCATTGCTTTTAACATGGCTGTATCTTTAGTATATTTATACATCAATGTTCTCGCTAAATGAAGGAGGCTATGTCTGCAATATTCTGTGGTTCCCACCTTTCCAGATGACTTTCAGAAACACTGTAGCACTTTTTGCTTGCTAAAAAACATGCATATTGAAAAACTCAGGAAACAAATCAGACTTAAGATAGATTTCATTTCATGTACAGCAGCCAAAAAATACAGAAAGATCAAATATATATGGGAAAATTCTGAGTGGGAGGAAGGGAGATGGGGGCATGAAATATTTCAGTGCTGCTATAGAAGGTAAACAAGTGAGCAAACCTGCTCTTGTATCTGTATAACTATGTTACAGTTGTAGCACTCATGATCTGAATGTATGCTGAATAGTTATGTCTCTGTGTGTGTGAAGCATCATTATGCAATGGAGGTATTGAGGACATGGAATATTAATTCAGTTATACAGAGGGAAAAAAAAGACATTAGAAATTCTATTAACTGCCTAATGACTTTGATTGGGAAGAAGAATAATGGGGACCTACAAACATTATGAAGAGAAGGCTCTACGAAGCCCTGACTGCACAGATTAAAACAAAACAAACAAAAAAACCCACAACACCCAATATATTTAATAGAGGTAGGAAGGAAACAGCAACTGCTGGCTGTTTGCATAACTGTACAGTATCTACCGTACTTGCCTAAAATATGGGATATTTACTGTCTGGGGGCTTCTGATTATAGTTTGAACTCAGCCCTCTAACTTCACAGGACATGCTTTAGTCATTGGGCATGCTGTACCAGAGCTGTTCTTCCTTCTGTTGCACAGTGGAATCACTACGCAAAAGGAGTGCAAAAGGAATGCAAAATTCATATTCCCCCCAAAAGAACTGGCTTGAGTGTTTCAGCCCATTGCTGAGCACAGAGCTCCACACATTGTTCTCTACTTCTGTTTTATCTAATAACTCTGGAAGAAACAGAATTTTGGAATCCTTGACCACCCTTTTTCCCCGCAGAAGACTTCTTGTCATTGTGAACAGAACAAAATTCTCTCTTGCTTACTTTGTTCCTGACTCCAATTAGACTTTCTGTTCTTGTATTTCCCAGTGGTTTGAAAAGATTAAGACATTGCTAGGAAATAAGAGCTTTCTGTTCAAGTATTCTCAGGATCCCATTAATCTTACCAATTTCTTGACAAGATTATTTGACCAAATCAGACACAGTCCACTTAACCTGTACTTGCTTTTGAAGAGTAGCTTATATGGGATGCCTAAGGATCAGTGGAAAAGCAGGGTGAACATAACACAGCATTTCACTCTGGCATACCTGTAGTATTACAAAAGGGAAGATTGGGGTGGTCAGGGGAAGGCAATAGCTCTGCTTTGAGCCGAATTTATTACATATGTTAGGTAAGATTTGAGGTCCTGCCTGAAGGACCAGTGTCTGAGGCAGGAAGACTTCAGGATGTCCTCCCCAGAAAAACAGATCTTAGGCACTTTCCCAGTCACAGAGAAACAAATAACACAGACTACATGCAGAATAACCACTGAAATCTCCTCTCCAAAATCACAGAATCATAGAATAATTTAGTTTGGAAAAGACCCTTAAGATCATCAAGTCCAGCCGTCAACCTAATACTACCAGATTCACAGATTCACAGATTTCTCTAGGTTGGAAGAGACCTCAAGATCATCGAGTCCAACCTCCGACCTAACACTAAGTACTCCACTAAACCATATCGCTAAGCTCTACATCTAAACGTCTTTTAAAGACCTCCAGGGATGGTGACTCCACCACCTCCCTGGGCAGCCCGTTCCAATGCTTAATAACCCTTTCGGTAAAGAAGTACTTCCTAACATCCAACCTAAAACTCCCCTGTCGCAACTTTAGCCCATTCCCCCTCGTCCTGTCACTAGGCACGTGGGAGAATAGACCAACCCCCACCTCTCTACAGCCTCCTTTCAGGTAACTGTAGAGAGCGATGAGGTCGCCCCTGAGCCTCCTCTTCTCCAGGCTGAACAAGCCCAGCTCCCTCAGCCGCTCCTCGTAAGACTTGTTCTCCAGACCCCTCACCAGCTTGGTCGCCCTTCTCTGGACTCGCTCGAGCACGTCCATGTCCTTCCTGTAGCGAGGGGCCCAAAACTGAACACAGTACTCGAGGTGCGGCCTCACCAGAGCCGAGTACAGGGGCACAATCACTTCCCTCGACCTGCTGGCCACACTGCTTCTTATACAGGCCAGGATGCCGTTGGCCTTCTTGGCCACCTGAGCACACTGCTGGCTCATATTCAGCCGACTATCCACCAATACTCCCAGGTCCTTCTCGGCCAGGCAGCTTTCCAGCCACTCATCTCCCAGCCTGTAGCTCTGCTTGGGGTTGTTGCACCCCAGGTGCAGGACCCGGCACTTGGCCTTGTTGAACTTCATGCAGTTGACCTCAGCCCATCGCTCCAGCCTATCCAGATCCTCCTGCAGAGCCTTCCTGCCCTCGAGCAGATCGACACACGCACTTAGCTTGGTGTCGTCTGCAAACTTACTGAGGGTGCACTGGACGCCCTCATCCAGATCATCAATAAAGATATTAAAGAGGACCGGCCCCAGTACCGAGCCCTGGGGGACTCCACTAGTGACCGGCCTCCAACCAGATTTGACTCCATTCACCACAACTCTCTGGGCCCGGCCATCCAGCCAGTTTCTAACCCAGCGAAGCGTACGCCAGTCCAAGCCCCGAGCAGCCAGTTTCTCGAGGAGAATGTTGTGGGGAACGGTGTCAAAAGCCTTACTGAGGTCAAGGTAGACCACGTCCACAGCCTTTCCCTCATCCACCAAGCGCGTCACTTGGTCATAGAAGGAGATCAGGTTCGACCAGGTCCACTGCCAAACCATGTCCCTAAGCACCACATCCACACATCTCTTAAATAACTCCAGGGATTTAAATACCTCCACCGCTTCCATGGACAGCCTGTTACAATGTCTAACTAACCTTTCTGTAAAGATTTTTTTTCCTAATATTCATTCTAAACCTCCCTTAGCACAAATTAAGGCTGTTTGGAGGTACTGTTTTACTTTGAGATGTACATGAGGACAGGCAATCTTTCACAGCAGTGGTGGAAACATCCTTTTGAATCCAGGCAATATTAAGGCATTACACTGACTTAGATACTGCATTTGCCTGTCCTAAAGAAAGACCTCAGGCTGCATATGCACCTTAGAAAGAAACATAAGCTGATATAATAAATTCAGATTTTAGAGAGTGGGATTTCAGCCCTCCATATGTCCTTACATCCTCAGCATTTCCTGGTGAATAACTGCAATAATCATAGAATCAAAGAATTACAGAATATCCTGAGTTGGAATGGACCCACAACAATCATTGAGTCCAACTCCTGGCTCCACACAGGACCACCCAAAAAACAAACCATGACTCTGAGAGCACTGTCCAAACACTTGAACTCCGGCAGGCTCAGTGCCATGTTCACTTCCCTGGGGAGCCTGTCCCAGTGCCCGATCCCTCTCTGGGTGCAGAATCTTTCCCTAACACCCAGCCTGACCCTCCCCTGTCCCAGCTCCATGCCGTTCCCTCGGGTCCTGTCGCTGTCCCCAGAGAGCAGAGCTCAGCGCCTGCCCCTCCGCTCCCCTCGTGAGGGAGCTGCAGGCTGCCACGAGGCCTACCGTCAGCCTGCTCTGCTCTGGACGGAGCAAGCTAAGGGACCCCAGCTTCTCCTCATACATCTTGAAGTCTAGAGCCCTCACCACCTTTGCATAACTCCTCTGGATGCTCTCTAATAGTTTTATCACCTTTTTATATTGTGGTGCCCAAAATGGCACACAGTGCTCGAGGTGAGGCTGCACAAGCGCAGAGCAGAGTGGGACAATCTGTTCACTCAACAGCTAACAATGCCATGCTTGATGCACCCCAGGATAAAGTTGGCCCTCCTGGCTACCAGGGCACACTGCTGACTCATATGTGCCTTGCCATCAACCAAAACCTCCAGATCCCTTTTTGCTGGGCTTCTCTCCAGCATCTCATCCCTCAGTCTGTACGTATAGCCAGGGTTGCCCTGTCACAGGTACAGAACCCAGCACTTGTTCTCATTAAACTTCATGCAATTGGTGATTACCCAGCCCTCCACAGATCAGTCTGTCTGATCTCTCTGCAAGACCTCTCCCCCCTCAAGGGAGTCAACAGCTCCTCCTAATTTAGTATAATCTGCAAACTTATTTAGTACGCATTTGATTCTGATCTTTTACATAAACATTGAAAATTGGCCCTAAAATCGAGTTCCCTGGAACTATACTAGTGATTTGTCACCAGTTTGCTATAACCCCATTTGCTACATTCCTTCGTGCCTGACCAGTTAGCCAGTTGTTCACCCATTGCATTATGTACTTGTCTATCTTCTGGACGTTTAGTCCACAAGTTACTGTGAGAAACAGTATCAAAAGCTTTGCTAAAGCCCCAAAATATTACATCTGCTGTATTCCCAGGTCAGCTAGGTGGGCAACCTTGTTTTAAAAGGAAATTAAGTCAGAGGACATTCCCCTTGTGAACCAGTGTTGGCTGTGACCAAAGGCTGTCTTGTCTTTCAAGTGATTTTCAATAACTCCCTGAATAATCTCCATATTTTTACCAGGCACTGAAGTGAGACTGCCAGGCTTGTAGTTACAAGCGTCTTTTTTCTTACCTTTCTTGAATACTGGGACAATATTTACCAGCTTCACATCAACTGGGACCTCTCCAGATTCCCAAAGCTGTGGGAATATAATTGAGAGAGGTCTTGTGATGACATTAGCCATCTCTCTAAGTACCCTGGGATGAATCCCTTCAAGCCCCATAGACTTATACGTATCCAGCTGGAGAAGCAAATCCTGCACAAGTTTGGAGTTGGCTGGGAGTTTATCATTCCCACAGTCATGGTCCTCCAGCTCAAGGCTCCAGGGGTCCTAGGACCCATCATCGTTTTTGAAAACAGAATTGAAGAAGGCAGTAGACATCTCTGCTTCCTCTACATACTTATTTGTGAGGTGACCATCCCCATCAAGTAATGGAGCTATGTTTTCGCTGGTCCTTTTTTGCTGTTAAAATATTTTTAAAAGCCCTTTTCATTGTTCCCCACAGTGCTGTCTAGCTTCTACTCTAATACAGCTTCGGCCACACAAAATATCTCCAATTATAAAAAATAAAAATAAAAAGAATCCTCATATATTATTGCTTCTGACTTGCGATACTCCATCCTTTCTCAGTGGTTCTTTGTCCTACACTTCATTTTTTTCTAGAATATTTTTAAGAAACTATTCAGTTACATTCCTGTCTTAATGGAGTTCTGATGGGTTGTAACAGTTACTTCAAAACGTTATACATACATACTTTTTTTTTTTTTTTTTTCTGGCGAGGCTCACCGTAGCTGTAAACATGTGGTACCTAAAAGAGGTGGCCAAGATGCCTGTATATTCCAGACCAGAATAGGCTCTCAAGCTTCACATTAATTGCATGATGGACTCTGTCTCCATGGAAGATGTATTTAGCCCATGGCTGGTCTAGCAAATATTGAAATTGATCTATAAATTGATCTATAAAAGCATTTTGAATAGTACTGGAATTCCTCAGACTATTGGCCAGAACAGAGACCATTAGCAGGGTCTGTGTTCTCAAACACTTCTTCAAAAACTCTAACAAGAACCTCTGTTCAAATACCTGATTTGCAGATATTTTAATTCTGATCAAATATATCATAGGACCAAACATAAAATAGATCCCCAGGAAGGGATAAAGTACTGTGGAAGAGCCTTGTGTGGAAGCATGGTGCCTCTGCTAGATAGATAGAAGTCCACATCTACTCTAAAGGGAAACTTACTGTGGAAAACCCCACAATTTCAATCTAAAAAAATGTCCATGTGTTGATCCAAGGAATGTCAGGACAAGCTATATTACATATGCTCCATAATCAGCTTTCTAGTCAGTTGTTCCAGTTCTCACTTCTACTGAACACAGCCATATGAGGCAGGGAAAAGTGGATGAAAAACAGTTAAATTGTTGTTATCAGTGTGCAAGATGCTGGGCAATTGCCTAAGCTGGAGGAAAATAATTTAATATTGAAAAACAGTTTGGGGTGGGGGGTGGGGGGTGAGGAGGAGAGAGCAGAGAGGAGAGACAGGAGAGGGAGGGAAACAAAGAAAGTCCTAGAAGGACTAACAAGGATCTTCAACAGATAAAACTAAAAGTAATTATAACTATGTATTTAGTAAAGGACCAAGAATTCCAGTGATATTAATGAAGTTACATTGTGCCTATATTTATTTCTTAACAATGAAAGAGGAAGTTCACGTTCAACTCTGGGAGAAGAAATTTGCTAGAACCTTAACTCTGTCACTAAACCTTTGCAGTAGAACTCTTATCATTCTAAGTTATTACAGAGTATTGAGAATTACTCATCAGTAGTGACTTAAAAAACTGCTACCTATTAAAAGGACGTATTGCATGCTAAGTGCTTTAGAATGTTGAATTCAAGATTCAAAGCACAGAGTATGTGCTTTGGTCATTTAAGTTGTTCAGTCAGATAACTAATTTGTGGAATAATCAGAGCTTCAGGGAGGTTAGAGGCATCCAGGATGCTGATCCATTTCCCCTTACTATATTCTGCAACCCCCTTTAAGCCACTTCTGTCTATGCATGCTACTTACTCTGCCACAGTAGATGCAGCAGTAACATCTGTGCTTTCACTTTGTCTGAGTGTCCCTCAGCCCAATCTTTCTTTCACCCTGGCAAGGAAAATGTTTCCTGACTATTTGATGTTTGAACACTTGGGGCCAGTTTCTCATTTACTTTTATCTTCTTGGTTTGTGGCAAGAAATAAGACAACTTCTGAATATGACTGTCCATCATCTAAAGGTGCATTTGGTAAATAAGGAGTTGTTATTGCTCTAAGGCTGAGGTTTATTCTTGTAGGGGTGGAAATGTGTAAGGAAGGGCTATGCATTATGACCTCTGTGGTCAGCACTGTGACAGCAACTCAGAAACCATTCTAATCCATTCTGGTGATCAGGAAAGAATAGCTATACTGAAATATATGTCCTATGTCCTGAAAAGCTATGTCCTGAAAGCTATGTCCTGAAAGCAAAAGGCTTTAAAACACTTTTTTTTTTTTAATGCCCTTTCTCTTCTACATTAGGCTGCATCTCAACACAGCAGAGCATCTGAGTTACAGTCAGTAAGTGCCAAATGTTCCTGTTTTCCCCTCTATGCCACTTTTTTTTTTAAAAGCCACTGACATCCTTAAAACCCTCATAAAGGTGCTGCTAAACTGTTAAATCATATTTTGTGCCAGCATGCTTAAGCCTAAGTGCTAATGCCATCCCACAGGTAATGAGTTGCTGAGAGCTGTGTCAGAATAGTGGGACTCCAGGAGGACTAGGTCCTGGAGTTTAGTACCTAAGTCTGATGCAGGCCAAACAAAAAAGAGAGCTGCCTTCAAAAATCATAAGTATACCTCAGTTCCCAAGGTGTTCTGTTCACTTGGTTGAAATTGTAATATTTCAAGTACATTCAAAGATCCATGTGTAGAATGGGCCTAGTAAAAGTTCAAAAGAGCCCCAGAGACTACATTCATGAAGTTTATGTTGTAATGATGATTAGTTAAAGTTACATCTCAGTACAGTTAGAGAGATATCTGATTTTCTGGAGTGTACTCCCTAAGCAAGGTAACTTTCACAAACTCTTGTGTTTTAAAGACAGACCAAGGTTTTCCTGCTCTTTGCATACCTGATAAAATTGAAGAAGGAAGGAACAGCTGTGATCTGACATATACGTAATTAAATCAATTACAGATTTTGCAATTCAGCCATTATAGTTTTTCTACAATGTATATCACTAAACCCAAGAAAAACATGGGATCATGTGTAATGGTACATTAACCAATACTTGTTTTAAGATTAATCCTAATGATGTTGAGTGTGAACATCAAATAAATTTGTTTTTGTTTGTTTGCTTGCTTGTTTCACTGTGAATAAGATAAAATGATGATGTAACACGTAGAAGATGGTCAGTGGTTGTCAATATATGTGATTATATTGACAATATAGAAAAAAAAATACTTCAAGTAAAAGGTAAGCTAGCAGTTGACTTCCTCTGAGAAGAGCAAAGTAGTATTAAGGTCAACTCATCACTCCTCTCTTGTCTCTGCAAGGTGGCTTTTTTGGGACAGGGAGAAAAAGGGGAGGAAGAGGAAGGTTTTGGATGGGTTACTTTACCTTTCTTTCTCAGACAAAAGGATAAATTAGAAACATATTAAAGGCATACTATCCCCAGGAAACTGCACTTCTCTGAGATGCTGGAAAAATGTCTGATTCCTATTTTCAGGATTGTGTTTTATCTCAAATATGTGATACAGTTGGTGGAAGTGACCAATACTGGATAGTCGTGTAGGCTGCCCAGTAAGAAGAGATCTCAGAAATGCTGCATCTGAACCTAATTATTTAAAAACCAGGTAGGAATGCCAGATGAGGGTCAACATAGTTCAGTGTCAAGAGGAATTCAGCCTCTTGGCCCTGGATATGACACACTTGGCAAACTGTGCCACAGCTTGAGCTGCTTAGGGTGAGCATGCAGTTTTCCACTAGTGGGGTTGCCCAGGGTTCCATTTAAGGGCCAGTTCTCTTAAATGTTTTCGTAAATGACTTGGATGTAAGAATTGAAGGTGTACTGAGGAAGGGCGGAGCGCTCACACCCGCCCATAGGGACAACTCCTCCAACGGCACTCTCCCGTCAGCTGGGCTGTGATGGTCTCCACCAGGCACGGTGCTTTCTCTAGGAAGTCAGTACACACCCAGACCGACTGCCCGCCCAAACATGCAGCAGTTCAGGTCTCCGGATGCGGGGAGTGTCTGAGCCTCTTGCTGCCATCGGCGGGGGGCAGAGAGACTGCTTGCGTGAGGTGCGAGCAGGTTGACGACCTGGTCCGCATGGTGGCGGAGCTCAAGGAGGAGGTGCAGAGGTTGAGGGATATCAGGGAGTGCGAGCGGGAGATAGACTGGTGGAGCGACTCCCTGCAGGACCGGAGGGAGAGGGACCAGGGTGAGACGCTCCAAAGGGGGGTGGGCCCCCTGCCCTGTCGCCATCGGGCAGAGGGAGGGGACCTGCGAGTTGAGGAGGAATGGAGACAGGTCCCTGCTCGACCTCGCAGGAGATGCCCTCCCCTTCCGGTGCTGCCTTCCCAGGTGCCCTTGAACAATAGGTTTGAGGCCCTGGAGCTGGAGAGACCGGCGGGTGAGGATGAGGTAGGAAGCCTACCCAGGAGGATGCCTGAGGTGAGGAAGTTGACTCCACGCCTCAGGACTGCCTCCACCAAGAAAGAAAGAAGGGTGATTGTTGTGGGCGACTCCCTCCTCAGGGGAACGGAGGGCCCTATTTGTCGGCCCGACCCCACACATAGGGAAGTCTGCTGCCTCCCTGGGGCCAGGGTCAGAGACATTACCAGGAAGCTTCCAAACCTGGTTCGCCCCTCTGATTATTACCCGCTTTTGATAGTCCAGGCTGGCAGTGACGATGTTGAAAAGAGAAGCCTCAAGGCTATCAAACAGGACTATGGGGGGCTGGGACGATTGGTGGAGGGAGCGGGAATGCAGGTGGTGTTTTCGTCCATCCCTACGGGGGAAGGGAGAGGCACGGAGAGGACATGGAAAGCTCGCGTGGTTAATAGGTGGCTCAGAGGCTGGTGCCAGCACAAAAATTTTGGGTTTTTTCACAATGGGGAGCTTTACTCGGCACCCGGCCTGATGGCCCCAGACGGGTCCCTATCTCCAAGGGGAAAATGGATCCTAGGCCAGGAGCTGGCGGGACTCATAGAGAGCACTTTAAGCTAGGTAAGAAGGGGGACGGGGCTCAAACAAGGCTTGTTGGAGCTGTGCCGGGGGAAACAATGGCTAGGCCGGGGAAGAAGGCGATGGCCCAGCTGAAGTGCATCTACACTAATGCACGCAGCATGGGTAACAAACAGGAGGAGCTGGAAGCCATTGTGCAGCAGGCAGGCTACGACTTGGTTGCCATCACGGAGACGTGGTGGGACCACTCCCACGAATGGAGTGCTGCAATGCCTGGCTATCGGCTCTTCAGGAGGGACAGGCAGCACAGAGGGGGTGGTGGCGTGGCTCTCTACATCAGAGAATCTTTTGATGTTGTGGAACTCCAGGCTGGGAATGATAAGGTTGAATCCCTGTGGGTTAGGATCCGCGGGAAGGCCGGCAAGGCTAACTTCCTGGTTGGGGTCTGTTATAGACCGCCGAACCAGGATGAGGAGACGGATGAGGAGTTTTATAGGCAACTGACAGAAGTTGCAAAATCGTCGGCGCTTGTCCTCGTGGGGGACTTCAACTTCCCGGACATATCCTGGAAACACAACACGGCACAGAGAAAGCAGTCTAGGAGGTTTCTGGAGAGCGTGGGAGATAGCTTCCTGACGCAGCTGGTCAGCGAACCTACCAGGGGTGGTGCCCCGCTAGACCTTCTCTTCACAAACAGAGAAGGACTGGTGGGAGATGTGGTGGTCAGAAACTGTCTTGGGCAGAGTGACCACGAAATGGTAGAGTTCTCTATTCTTGGCGAGGCCAGGAAGGGGACCAGTAAAACTGCTGTATTGGACTTCCGGAGGGCTGACTTTGAGCTGCTCAGGACGCTGGTTGGCCGAGTCCCTTGGGAGGCAGTTCTGAAGGGCAGAGGAGTCCAGGAAGGCTGGGCGCTCCTCAAGAAGGAAATCGTGATGGCACAGGAGCGGTCCGTCCCCACGTGTCCAAAGACGAGCCGGCGTGGAAGAAGACCGGCCTGGCTCAACAGAGAGTTGCGGCTTGTGCTTAGCAGAAAAAAGAGGGTTTATAATCTTTGGAAAAAAGGGCGGGCCACTGAGGAGGACTACAAGGATGTAGCGAGGCTGTGCAGGGAGAAAATTAGAAAGGCCAAAGCTCATCTGGAGCTCAACCTGGCTACTGCCGTTAAAGACAACAAAAAATCCTTTTACAAATATATCAACGCGAAACGGAGGACTAAGGAGAATCTCCATCCTTTACTGGATGCGAAGGGAAACCTAGTTACTAAGGATGAGGAAAAGGCTGAGGTGCTTAATGCCGCCTTTGCCTCAGTCTTTAGCGGCAATACCGGTTGTTCTCTGGATACCCAGTGCCTTGAGCTGGTGGAAGGGGACGGGGAGCAGGACGTGGCCTTCGCTATCCATGAGGAAATGGTTGGTGACCTGCTACGGAGCTTGGATGTGCGCAAGTCGATGGGGCCGGATGGGATGCACCCAAGGGTACTGAAAGAACTGGCGGAGGAGCTGGCCGAGCCGCTTACCATCATTTATCGGCAGTCCTGGCTATAGGGGGAGGTCCCAGTTGACTGGCGGCTAGCCAATGTGACGCCCATCTATAAGAAGGGCCGGAGGGCAGACCCGGGGAACTATAGGCCTGTCAGTTTGACCTCAGTGCCAGGAAAGCTCATGGAGCAGATCATCTTGAGGGTCATCACGCGGCACTTGCAGGGCAAGCAGGCGATCAGGCTCAGTCAGCATGGGTTTATGAAAGGCAGGTCCTGCTTGACGAACCTGATCTCCTTCTATGACCAAGTGACGCGCTTGGTGGATGAGGGAAAGGCTGTGGATGTGGTTTACCTTGACCTCAGTAAGGCTTTTGACACAGTTCCCCACAACATTCTCCTCAAGAAACTGGCTGCTCGGGGCTTGGACTGGCGTACGCTTCGCTGGGTTAGAAACTGGCTGGATAGCCGGGCTCAGAGAGTTGTGGTGAATGGAGTCAAATCTGGTTGGAGGCCGGTCACTAGTGGTGTCCCCCAGGGCTCGGTACTGGGGCCGGTCCTCTTTAATATCTTTATCGATGATCTGGATGAGGGCGTCCAGTGCACCCTCAGTAAGTTTGCAGATGACACCAAGCTAAGTGCGTGTGTCGATCTGCTCGAGGGCAGGAAGGCTCTGCAGGAGGATCTGGATAGGCTGGAGCGATGGGCTGAGGTCAACTGCATGAAGTTCAACAAGGCCAAGTGCCGGGTCCTGCACCTGGGGTGCAACAACCCCAAGCAGAGCTACAGGCTGGGAGATGAGTGGCTGGAAAGCTGCCTGGCCGAGAGGGACCTGGGAGTATTGGTTGATAGTCGCCTGAATATGAGCCAGCAGTGTGCCCAGGTGGCCAAGAAGGCCAACAGCATCCTGGCCTGCATAAGAAGCAGTGTGGCCAGCAGGTCTAGGGAAGTGATTGTGCCCCTGTACTCGGCTCTGGTGAGGCCGCACCTCGAGTACTGTGTTCAGTTTTGGGCCCCTCGCTACAGAAAGGACATGGACGTGCTCGAGCGAGTCCAGAGAAGGGCGACCAAGCTGGTGAGGGGTCTGGAGAACAAGTCTTACGAGGAGCGGCTGAGGGAGCTGGGCTTGTTCAGCCTGGAGAAGAGGAGGCTCACGGGCAACCTTATCGCTCTCTACAGTTACCTTAAAGGAGGCTGTAAAGAGGTGGGGGTTGGTCTGTTCTCCTACGTGCCTGGTGACAGGACGAGGGGGAATGGGCTAAAGTTGCGACAGGGGAGTTTTAGGTTGGATGTTAGGAAGTACTTCTTTACCGAAAGTGTTATTAAGCATTGGAATGGGCTGCCCAGGGAGGTGGTGGAGTCACCATCCCTGGAGGTCTTTAAAAGACGTTTAGATGTAGAGCTTAGCGATATGGTTTAGTGGAGTACTTAGTGTTAGGTCGGAGGTTGGACTCGATGATCTTGAGGTCTCTTCCAACCTAGAAATCTGTGATACTGTGATACTGTGAGTGAATTTGCAGATTATACTAAATTAGGAGGAGCTGTTGACTCCCTTGAGGGGGGAGAGGTCTTGCAGAGAGATCAGACAGACTGATCTGTGGAGGGCTGGGTAATCACCAATTGCATGAAGTTTAATGAGAACAAGTGCTGGGTTCTGTACCTGTGACAGGGCAACCCTGGCTATACGTACAGACTGAGGGATGAGATGCTGGAGAGAAGCCCAGCAAAAAGGGATCTGGAGGTTTTGGTTGATGGCAAGGCACATATGAGTCAGCAGTGTGCCCTGGTAGCCAGGAGGGCCAACTTTATCCTGGGGTGCATCAAGCATGGCATTGTTAGCTGTTGAGTGAACAGATTGTCCCACTCTGCTCTGCGCTTGTGCAGCCTCACCTCGAGCACTGTGTGCCATTTTGGGCACCACAATATAAAAAGGTGATAAAACTATTAGAGAGCATCCAGAGGAGTTATGCAAAGGTGGTGAGGGCTCTAGACTTCAAGATGTATGAGGAGAAGCTGGGGTCCCTTAGCTTGCTCCGTCCAGAGCAGAGCAGGCTGACGGTAGGCCTCGTGGCAGCCTGCAGCTCCCTCACGAGGGGAGCGGAGGGGCAGGCGCTGAGCTCTGCTCTCTGGGGACAGCGACAGGACCCGAGGGAACGGCATGGAGCTGGGACAGGGGAGGGTCAGGCTGGGTGTTAGGGAAAGATTCTGCACCCAGAGAGGGATCGGGCACTGGGACAGGCTCCCCAGGGAAGTGAACATGGCACTGAGCCTGCCGGAGTTCAAGTGTTTGGACAGTGCTCTCAGAGTCATGGTTTGTTTTTTGGGTGGTCCTGTGTGGAGCCAGGAGTTGGACTCAATGATTGTTGTGGGTTCCTTCCAACTCAGGTTATTCCGTTCCTATTCTGTGATTCTAAGGCAACACTAAATACTGAAGTTCAGACAGTCCACCATGGGCTCTTTTGCTAGATCATTCAAATGACCATCAGAACTCTCTGCTGGCAAGGACTGACCACCTTAATTTATCTTAACAAGACGGGGTCAAAGGACACAGCCCAGTGTGCTTGACTTGCAACAGCAAATAAGTGGACCAGCTCAATGCAGTATCAGTGCAATCAGCTAATGGAGGAGGGTGAGAAAATTGCTAAATTTAAAGGTACTAAATCTGGTCACATAGAAGGCTGGTAAAGCCAGTGGAAAAAAATATATATACTTCTTTAACAACTTTATAATGAATTCTTGACTAGGTCAGCTGTCCTTTGCCTCCTATCCTATCTTGATCTATCCTATGACCTGTTTTAATTAGCAGCCCCAAACATATTCTGTTTAAAAAATAATGAATAAAGTGACTTACACTAACACTCAGGAGTTTGGCCCACAAAATTCATCATGGAAGATTCCTGTTTTAGCAGTTTGTAGTAGCTGCTGCAATATCTCCTCTTTCCAGCCACAGATCTGTATCCAAACAAGTTGACAAGGTATGTTGGGAGACATCCATCTACCCTCTAGATTCATCTCTTTTGACCACTGCCACACTCAGACAAATTAAGATGCTAATCTCTATTGTCCCCTGTTGTTGCTCTTCACAGTCTATTATCCTTTTTGGCTTGTGTGGAAAAAATCATTCTCCAGGTAAAAAGCTTTGAAAAAGTAATTAGCCAAAAGTTGTCTTTGTTTTGCCTTCTGTACACCTGCAGAGGTGTACACCTACTCAGTTTCTTGCAACTGATTTTTTTTTTTTTTCCTTTTCTCCCCCCTAGGTGCCCTAGTCATATGGCAGGAGATGTCTGCAGCATACAAACCGTGTCAGGTACTCAGTTAGCAGAAGTGATTCATATTTTAAGGATGTCAAACATATTCCCAATGTCAGTTCTCAGAGTGAGGTGTGCTGTACAGCAGCATCCTCCCACAGGTGCCAATGGCATTGACACTTCATTAACCAAGATAAGTAAACATATGCAAAGCAAAAAAACAAGCAGTGTGCCCTCGGTGATCAGTGCAAGCAAATTCTAGAAGGCATTTGGGATGACCCACTTAGAGAATGACAGAAAGCAAGTACTCTATGAGACAACCAGTTGTGCGTAAATTGTGAGATATTATACAATAACAGAAGATTGTTCAAACATTCTTAGTTCCCACATATCCTGCATGCATTATAAATATCTGATATATGAAAGTTATTCAATAACTGCAAGTAATAATCATGACTGCATTCCCTACAAAATGGAACTGTCTTCTTAAGAAAATATTTGCACTAGTATGGCCTATTTTTAAAAATAGTCCATTTTATCTTCTTTTTCTTCCATTTTATTATTTTCTGTGGGAGTATGTATTTTTATTTATCTCTTTCCCTTTGATAGTCAATTTTGCTTGAGTTTACATGATTAGTTTATCAATACAAGTGCACACAGCTGTAGCTGAAGAACATCTGAAAGGCATGTCTGTGTCAATGCATGAAAAGGAGAATAAAATATGGTTTTAAAAGGCAAAACCACTGGAGCTGCCAAGACTTTGGCTGTTCAAGCTTTAATTTTCAACTCTTAGTAGCAGACAAAGCTGACAGGATCAGAGCACTTCTCAAGTTTGTTTTCAATCAGGGGAGAAGAGAATGAGGACAGATCACACAAGGCACACTGGAGATAAATGACAAGTTTAAGAGTAAAGTGTGCATCTATGACCAAATTTTAAAAATAAGGTAATGTAAGTGCCATTCAAAACATATAGAATAGCAGAAGGCCTTTAAAGGTGAATTCATCGTTAAAGATGGAAAATAATTTTATTCTCAGCACCAATGGAAATTTCTTATTACTATTATGTGTAGCTAAGTGTAAGCCACTTTCTCTTCTGTCTGTACCCAGGATAAATGAGAAGTAACTCACTGGACTGCAGAGCCTTTCTATTTCCAAAGCCTGTTTCCTCAGCTGTGAAACTGAATTACAGTACCTACCTACCTACCTACCATAAAGCCTGTTTGCTCTGCTGTGGAGCCTTCCAGACAAGGTATGATGGCTGTGCATGGCATTGCATGGAACACTGAGCTGTTACATCTAGCCACAAAAAGTCCTCAGCAGGCAGACAGCATAGGCTGGATGTTACAACCTTCTATCAACTTGAATTGCCATTTTTTTTTCATGTGGGATCATTCCCTTTCCCATGAAATTCAGGTATCTGACTGTTCATCCAACTGTGTTCATGCAGACTGCACGCTGAAGCTGGAAAACTCTTTGCTGAATTTTTAGAGGGCTTCTTTCTGCCAAAAACATGTATTGCAGTTAGAAGTGAGAATCTCTCTGAAACAACAATCAATTTTAGACACACCTATCCGATTGTGTTCCTCCATATGGGCTGGTGGCTTTCCGGGGTATAATTTCCTTTTCCAGCAGGATTAACAATGGAATGATAAACTCACTAGTCCATTGTATGAGCCCGCTTATCTAGAAGTAATTCAAAAGTGTTCCAGCAACTGAGTAATACTGAAAAGTTAATCTTTTTTATGTTCTGCAAGTAGCATACCGCACCATGTCAAGCAAGCACTTGCTAAACAGACATGTACAAGCAGCCCCAAATATATGTTTATTACTCACTGTGCATGCTGAAATGTACAGTGGAACAATGGAAATGATCCATTTATTGTTGGTTCTCGTATTCTGTTGGCAGCAGCAATATATCCTGATGAATGTGACTTAAAGTGATGGTTAGAAAAACATTGCTCATTTGTTTGTTAAACTGAGTCTAACACCTTACTGCTAGAATTTCTATGGCATTTCCTTCTCCCCATAAGAGAATTTCAGGTCGAAATTCTGTACTTTATTACTCCCCAAACATAAATTTGATAGCCATTGCTCATTATGCCATTTCCCTTGACATTGCTTCTTAGCAAAGGCCAAGTAAGTAGAATTGTGCAAACCGCATTTCAAGAATTTAAAGTGAATGAATTCAGGCTGAAAGTGCAACACAGAAATTACTGAAGCACCACTCTGCTATCAGTGCTGCAGATCATAAACCTTCACTTTTGCTATTGTGCATAAAGAAAGCCTGCTATCCAAAGATGCACATAACCGTAGACTCACCTTCACCTATATCATTCCATGACACCAATGAAAAAGATTTCTGTCTTTGACCACAGTTACTTCTCATCTGAAAAAGCACACGAAGAAGTTCTAAAATAAAAATCATTAGAATATATTTAGAGAGAGATAGTAATAAAATGCAGACTTTGAAATAATTGCTCAAATATTAAGTACTTTGTTTTACATCTTCCTTTACTGAGTTACTGAAATAAATCTGACCTCGTTTGCCTTACAGCGGTATTTGTAGGTACTATTTACCCATTAAGACTAATATCTATAATGAAAAGCAGCAGTCATACTATAACTAGTACAGACCAGCTTCATTTTTTTACCTTAGAATTAGTGCTTAATTTGACAATATGAGCTTGATTTTTTTTCCCAGTAGAGTTTTTTTCTTATAATTTGGTCTGTTCATTTTTTTTTTGTTGTTGTTGCTGTTGTTTAGACAAGTACAGCTTCAGTGTTTTATGCAATTATTTTACTATATTTCAGAGTATAACATTTCCATGTCAGCTGTTGGACTAAAACTTGTGTATACTAAGAGAAATTATGCTAAAATAGGTACCTAATGATCAGATGATCAATGCCATGATACATTATTGCACCATAGGCTTAAACTCTCACAGTTTCTGTGTTTGGAATTTTGATAATAACAATTAAGTGTCCTGTCTTACCCAGTAGATTTTAGTTACAGAGACTACTGTTTCAATCTAATACAACTGGAAATGTTTCCTATTATTGTCAGAATTTAATTCTCTTGCCTTTTTCTATAGACGTTAGTCAGGCATGTCCTTAAATTTTTTTGCTTCATTGTCTATTAAATAATACCAGTCATGACTTACATTACCAGATGAAAACCCACTGTCTTCTTCTCTTTGCCATAGAATTCTCGAAATAGCATAACTTTGGTATTGGAATTGCATAATTTCAATCAGTTTGATAATGACTGATATGAAATTCCAATCCAAATAGGTTTAATAGTTTTAAAAATCCCACTATAAATCTTTAAATGAAATTCAGATAAGGACACACAGATTGCCAGAATCACTAGAAGCTGAAATCCAGGCCTTACACATTTTACTAATGATACATTAAAAAGAATGTATAAGATCTAGTTCCACTATATATATACAAAAAAAATATTTTCTTAGTATCACCAAAATAATTATTGTAAATGCAATATATTTCTTTAGAAATATTGCAATACAGAATATTTTACCTAAATGCAAGTTAGTCTGAAAGCCAATAGTCAAAAAGACAAAGTTGTTACCTATGTATATACAAGTACATAAATAAATCAGAACATATCTTGTGCTACTTACCATACAGAGATTCTGATAAGAATGACTGATATCTTGCTTGATGTTCAGATGATTAATAGTAAGCATGATTAATAAAACAGAATAGAGTAGAGCAGATGTGCAGTCAACAAAAAACACTGTTTGTTGGTAATTTGCCATTTGGGCTGCATTTATCAGATACTGTGCTTCACAAGAATATTAAAAGAGCCAATACTACTAGACTCTAGACTAGGAATTATGAAGTAGAAATAAAGACAGCAAGAAGCAGTGCATCTCCTAGCTCAAAACTCATGACCATATCTCTACCCCAACAAGCAAGGGATAGAAAGAATTGCCCAGAAAATAGCCAGCTATGCAAAGAAAATATTATCAATGTAATTGTGCACATAAACATGTGAAAACCATTGGGAAGATATATCCAATGGACATAAGATTTAATTCTAAATAAAATGCTTAAAGAAGTTGAACATTTTACTAGAAAGGTCCCCAGATGTTAAAACATGAGGGTATGATGTACACAAGATGCATGCAAGAAAGATATTGGCATAATTATTTTAAAAGAACATGGCCAAAATTGGGCTCTTATACATCGTGGTACTAGTAAAAGCCTAGCAAAAGTACTCCTGAATAAAGGAAAATGGAGGGTCTTTAAATATAGAGGCAGAGAGTTTTGTTTACTTGCTTTATTTATTTATGTATTTATTTGTTTATATAAGCAATAAACCATGTTTAGATAAAACAAAAGTTTATTTTCATTTCTAAGGAAGACCAAATTACCAACATTGCCATGCCCAAGAATAAAATAATTAGAAACATCCAAATTACAAACTGAATTAAAACTCACATATATATATATATATTTAAATATTTGATAAACTTGTACGGTAAGCAGAGTAAGGTCCTGAATCATCACACCAGAGAAGCAGAAAACTACCTAAGCAAAAACCTGTGCAGTATCAGGGGATATCAGAGACTTTGCTAAAGATGAGTCTTTCTAACAGCCACCGGGACTTTTAAAGTAGTGGGCATGTGCTGTTTGTCTCACACTACTTTAAAAGTCCCGGTGGCTGTTAGAAAGACTCATCTGCCAATTAAGAGAGGAAGTTTTCAATCACGATGAGATATTTTTAAAATAAGATATTCAGAACGGCTACTCCTCAGCTAGACATGAAATAAAATATCTTTTTTTTTTTTTTGGTTTAAAAATCCTTCTGGGATCTAAAAATAAATAAATAAGGAAGGAATATTTTTCTACCTTCAAATGAATATAGACATTGAGGAATGCATATGGACCAAAAGAAGCCAAGGCAAGCACAGTAGATGACATTGCTGACACTAAAAATATATCTCTTGGAAGAGGCAGAGGTTCTTGCTGGAAGAGAAGATTAACTACCTGTTAAATTCCCTGAGACAGCATTAGTAAAACACAAGCAGGTAAGAAAATATACACATCAATTTTTTCGTTTTTAGATGAAGTATCTATTGTGAAAATATGTCAAAAACCTCACATTTCAACAAAATACAGGTGAAATACTACTTCATGTTATTCCCATGCAAAATAGCTTGATGGAAAACAGTAGCAAAATAATAAAATATCTCCTACAAACATGATGTACTCAGGACTTAATCCCTATTTAGGTATGTTAAATGACAGAACATCACTGGAGAATCATAGCTTGTCACTGCTGACCTCTTTTATTTCTTCAGAAGAACTGTAAAGTCTGCATTAGAAATTAACATCAGAGTAGTTAGGGACTTACTGGTGTATAAAGACAAAGAAGGCAATACAATATAGTCAGAACATGGAGTTTTGGGAATTAATTAATTCTATGAAAAACAGTGCTGTGTCAATCTCTGATGGGAAATAGCTGTCACACACAGCAGAGATCAGTATCAGCCAGACACAGAAGTGCACCTACAACAGCAAAGTGGTATCTCCACATGGCTGGACATAGATGGGCACCTACAACAGCTAAGTGACATCTGCACATGCCAGCAGGAAGAAAATTAAGCTGTTGAGATGTTTGTTCAATAAATTGTCATAGAAGCAATGATTACATCAGGTTGTATTGCAATGTCCCAGGGACATAGCACAGCTAAAAGTAATGGATTAAACAGGGCTAAACAATGTGCTGAGACCTACAGAGCACTTCCTAAATAGCTATTCATTCTTAGTCACTGGCTGTAAATTTGAAATTCATTATGTTGATGATTATTAGCTGTTTGTTATATTTGGCTAAGAGGAGAAGGGATGAAGAACTGCAGTTTTTAAGAGTATGCAGCCTGTGCCAGATTAATTGTTTATCATTAACAACAAAAAATGTTGATCAGCAAGACTGCTAATGAGCCAAGGGCATTTGAGTTTCCAAGATTTAGAGCAGCTTCTCACACTGAGACAACTGCTACATTGCAAAGACATGGCTTCCTCAAACTCTGTTTTTCTCCTCCTCCAGAAAAGTGTCCAGACAAACATCAACCTTACAGGGAAAAGACATGTTCTCTCTTCACCTCAATTTCCATTTTCAGAGTTTCCAAAACACAGGAGGGATGGGGGAGAAGGAAAAAAAAAAAAAAAAAGGTGAAGGAAATGGTTCCTCTCTGTTCTTAGCACACCACCAGTGCATCCCCACCCACAAAAAGCACATCTTGAACATTACCCCTTGGATGCAGCCAGAACATACACTACAGAAAACAAACAGGCTTCATGCAATATATGTTGTTTATGTTTTGATTCCTGACTGCAGTCAGAGTGCTCCAAGAACAGGCAGTTTATTGCTAACCCACCACTGCATTGTGGGTTTCTTGGCTCTGCTGTACTTAGCACAGTGTCACAAGGCTGAACTGGTGAGGTATCTGACTCGTTCTCATAACACTGCTCTCTCTATATCCATGTTCTTGGAGCTGGATTATTCTCTGCCTTCATATGCTTTCCCATCAGAGCCTTTCATCATACTGACAGAAACATACCTGTGTCAGAATCAATGGAGACAACTGATAGCAGGCATGGTAACAGGTTTGTCTGAATGCCATTTTCTACTTCCCTTCACAAGTTCTGCTATGAACAAAAGAACAAGAGCAGGATCTAGGACACCACAGCATCCAGGGTTTTCAGCATACAACACCTTTGCTTCATTAACACATTTTCTGTTATTGAAGAAAGAGAGAAAGAGAGAGAGAGAGAGAGGGAGAGAGAGAGAGAGAGAGAAAGAGAGAGAGAAAGAAAGAAAGAAAGAAAGAGAAAGAAAGAAAGAAAGAAAAAGAAAGAAAGAAAGAAAGAAAGAAAGAAAAAGAAAGAAAGAAAAAGAAAGAAAGAAAGAAAGAAAGAAAGAAAGAAAGAAAGAAAGAAAGAAAGAAAGAAAGAAAGAAAGAAAGAAAGAAAGAAAAAGAGAAAGAAAGAAAGAAAGAAAAAGAAAGAAGGAAGGAAGGAAGGAAGGAAGGAAGGAAGGAAGGAAGGAAGGAAGGAAGGAAGGAAGGAAGGAAGGAAGGAAGGAAGGAAAGAAAGAAAGAAAGAAAGAAAGAAAGAAAGAAAGAAAGAAAGAAAGAAAGAAAGAAAGAAAGAGAGAAAGAAAGAAAGAAAGAAAGAAAGAAAAAGAAAAATTCTGATCTGTGAGCTTGCGCTCTCTCAGTAACATTCCATCCACTGGCATATACTGTATTTCTACATCCAGTGTTAAAAGATTAGCTCCAGTAAAGCCACATAACATCTGAAGGACTCTCATGAAGCCATGCTTACTGTCTTCACCCTGCTGTCTTGTCTTCTACATAGTATTCTGATCCACTGTTTTGATCTTAAATGATCTTAAAAACATATCAAATACTAAAAAAAATGGGAGAAGCTCATGACCAAAAAGTCTTGTTGGACTTTGAGAGCTTCCTTGTAGATGATTACTATGGGGTTGATGATGACCATGCTATTCTGCACTAGAGCTGTTCTTGATATGAACAAAGAAAAAGAAAAGCAAAGGGAATGCCTATTCACTCTAATGTTCTTCCCTTCACTGTTTTATTACTTTGTCAAGTCTCATATATAGATGCATGGTAGTTCAAGATTCAGAACCTGTATTGTATCACCAGAGGAGTTCCCTGATGTCAAGAAAACTTTCTACAAGGCATCTGCAGCCATTTTGTCCATATGTCTTTTTCACATGGTTATGGTTATTTTTATAGGATTTACAAGTAATTCTGTTCCACAGATCTGTGTGGAAGAGAATGTCTGCATATATTCTGGCTTACAAAAGACAGTTTACCAATCCAGGATGCTAACTTGTATGAACATTGTGGGTTTTTCTCACAACTGAGTTGTTCAGATTATATATTCTGACACATAGTGATTTTATGCAACAGAACCAAAAATAGGCTTATCAATATTAAAACATGCAAATAATATCTTTTTAATAAAACATTCTCATTTGACTTTACAATGCACATCCAACCCTGCTTTCTAGGAAGAGAGAAAGATTCTTTAGTCAAAATCTTGTTTAGTAATGAACTATGCAAATCCTAGCCCGTATTTTTCCAAGTAGAAGACTACAGCTTTCTATTTCCATGACTAAAGAAGCCTTATCAGTTTTACAATTAAATTTATTGCTCGTATGAATAGCTCTGATGGAAAAGCAACACTACCCAGCAATTTTCTAAATAGGTATAGAATAAGTGTTTATTATTAGATCTCTGTATCCATCATTCTTAATGAGAGTGATATTGTAGGATTATTATTATTCTTTTAAACAAAGCAAAAAGATTCTCTTTGCATGTTTTTCTTTTGCAGAGAGACCCATCGTATGCTGAACTGCATAATGTTTTAACAAACAGTATGGGAAAAGGAGAAGAAGCCGTGCTTGAGGAGCCAAACAGCTTAAAAGCTGTTTTAACCCTGATGTCTAGAACAAAGCATCTTCAAAGAAATGAGCTTTTATTAAATCAAGTAGTCTGATGCTGGAGAGGTTGCTGCAGTTCTATGCTCCCAGTTTTAACCAGGTGTGAGACTGAGCATGTATCCACAGTAGACGCACACCCCCAAACATACATGTACAACACAGATACGTGCATATATGCGTGTGTGTGTGTGTAAATACACAGCTGGCCACAAAGATCAACACACTCAGGCACACTCAGTGCTTGTACAAACAAAACCAGCACCAACAGCCTTATCCTGTTTTTCCTTGCTGTCTGGTCAGAATGAATGTTACTTAAGTACAAATGTTCAAAAAACCCTCAGAATAAATATTTTTTTTAAATATAATTATTGTAGTTTCATTGTTTTTTTCTTGCTACAAATAAATCTCACCTTCTGACAAACTTCTTCACAGGGATAATCTCAAGCTTCTTTCATCTTGCTAAATGTCATTTTATATGATAAACCTGTCTGTCTTCTTGGCACAATATATTTCAACATATATGTGATTTTAAGTGTTTTGTTTTTTCACACTGAACAGGAGGAAACACAAATGGATGGGAGTTATAATAAAAATATATAAAATTTATTTCAGTGCTATATTTGCAGCATACACACAAGTGAATCATACACATATTTTTAATGAAAAGCAACATTATTATTATTATTTTCCTTACTAAGCAACTCTTCCCTTCCTTACTTTATGAATGGCAATGTGATCATTTCTAGAAAAGTGGAATGCAAAACCCTGAGCCATGAAACAGCTTTGAGAAAGAATAGATTCAAAACGAAACTGTTGCAGATACACAATCAGATTTAATATTCAGCAGACCTATATCGACATATTCTTTGTACAGAGGTAATGATAATAATATTCTCTCCTGCAGGGTGCAGTTTTAATCTAATTTGATGATGGCTTGGTAGCTATTTACTGACTCTAAAACGTATAGCCATGTTCTTCCAAGGAACCATATTGCTCCATGAGCTACATATGCTATTAGCACTGTTAAATTGGCAAAGCAAAAAGTCTTTTTTTCACATGAAATGCAGACAAAAAATATCCTCTGATATGTTCCTGTGAAATACTCAATCTAAAAGTAGTCCAAATTTTTCATTTTTATTTCCTCCCTGTCTCTTAAATTAAATTTTAGAGAAATGTTCTTCTGATAAACATCAACTGGTTGATTATTTTATTTTATTTTTTAACAAAGCAGTTTAACAAGAAAGTTAGCACTTCCAGAATTTAAGAGTTTTACAGTTAGATACTACTAAGAAGTGGCCAAAGAACAACAATAACAAGACAAACAAACAAACAGAATAAGGAAATGAAACACTGCATTTGAAGAGCAATGAAAAGAAAGTTTTAGATTTGTGGTTTTTGGGTTCCATGGAGAAAGTTTTCTACGTGCTCGTCATTGCTTGATGGTTTTAGAGAAAAAGAAAGCCTAATCTCTCAGAGTGCTCACATGGATTTACCAGATAGCAGAAGGTGGGATGAAGAGGTGATGGACCTCTTGTTACCAAAGTCTTAGAAATAGTAACTGTGAAGGGCAAATTGAGCTGAAAATAATTTTGTCTGCTCAAAGATATTTTGCCAAGGTAGAAAAGCCAAGGACATCCAATGACACCATCACCAAGTTGTCCTAATCTACATGATACTGGTTCTATCATGAGCAGTCCACAACATCCATTCACAGGGATAGGATCAGCCTTATATCCAAGGACATAGATATAGCAACCTAAGTGAGCACCTTTACCTAGCTGAAGTTCTGAGGAGCCCAGAACCATCGCAGTGATCTCTAAAATTGCTTGTACTGCTTTCCTTGAGCTTTACCTATTTATATGCCCCCATTCTTAAAAGGTAGTTCAGGAAAATACCACTTGTAGCAGGATAGAAGAGATGTACCAGCTGGAGAAGTGGTCTGTTTCTGTCTCTCTCTCCAGCAGGATCTGGCAGTAGCTGCTTCAAGATGTCCAAGAATCTTTGCTGCGGATAACGTAACTAAATGAGTAGGGAAAATGTTTCCTAATTCATCTCTGAAGTTCATCTTTGAAGATATCTCTCTAACATCTCTCTCTCTCTCTCTTTTTTTTTTTTTTTTCCCTTCTATAAATGTCAGTGTTTTCTACTGAGAGTAGTGCGTATATCTCCATTCACATTTAGGCAGATTTTGGTAAGAATTTATGAGAAATTTAATCAGCAGTACTCAGTACTTAAATTTTATAGTCCTTGGTGGAAACAGTGCTTTGGTCCATTCTGCCCACAACATTATAAAAATAAAATCCAACTTTAAAATCTGAGATTTAGACTACCTATTATTATGCAGACCCTCAAAACTGCATGTCACAAACTCTTCACCTTTTCGTTCACCTTATCTCTCTGACCTCAGTTCCACACTTTATCATAGTCCTTGTAAGAGTCTCAAAAGCATCAATAAACTGTTTTTTCACAGAATCGTAGACTCATGGAATGGTTCAAGTTGAAAGAGATCTTAAAGACCATCTAGTTCATAACCCCTGCCAAGGACAAGGATGTTTTCCACTAAGACCAAATTGCTCAAAGCCCCACCCAAACTGGCCTTGAAAACTTTAACAGAGAGGGCATCCACAGCTTCTCTGGGCAAACTGTTCCAGTGCCTCATAACCCTCAGAGTAGACTTTCTTCTTAATATCTAACCTAAATCTACCCTCTTTTAGTTTAAAGTCATTACTTCTTGTCCTGTCACTACACTTTCTGACAGAGTGCATCCCCTGCCCTCCTGTAGGCTCCCTTTAGGTACTGGAAGGCTGCTCTAAGGTCTCCCCAGAGCCTTCTCTTCTCCTGGCTGAGCAACCCAAACTCACTCAGCCTGTCTTCATAGCAGAGGTGCTCCAGGCCTTTGAGCATCTTCACTCCCCTCTTGATTCAGGTGGAGTCTGACAAGAACAGAGTAGAGGGAGAGAACCACCTCCCTTGACCTGCTGGCCACATTTTATTTTTTATTTATTTTTTGGATGCAGGATACAATTGGCTTTCTGGGCTGCAGACACAAATTGCTGGCTCATGCTGAGCTTTTCATCCACCAGTACCCCTAAACCCTTCTCTGCAAGATTGCTCTCAATCCACGCATCACCCAGTGCCTACTGATATTTGGGGTTACCCCAACCCAGGTTAAAGCCCTTGCACTTGGTTTTATTGAACTTCATGAGAATTTCCTGGGCCTTCTCAAGCCTATCAAGTTCCCTCTAGGTCATATCCCTTCCATCTAGTTTATCAATAGCCCCACTCTGTTTTCTGTCATCCACAAGCACGCTGAGGGTACCCTCTGTCCCACTGTCCCTGTCACCAGTGAAGATATGAAACCATACTGGTCCAAGTATGGTAAGTATGGATAAGTATATCCAAGTATGGATAACCAGTATGGTTATCACTGGTCTCCACCTAGATGTTAAACCATTGATGGCTATTCTTTGGATATGGCCATCCAGTCAATTTCTTATCCACCAAACAGTCCATCCATCAAATCCATGTCTTTCCATTTTAGAGATAAGTACATTGTACAGAATAGTATCAAATGCTTTGCACAAGTTCAGGTAAATGACAATAATTGCTCTTCCCTCATCCACCAATTCTGTCACTGTTGTAGAAGGCCAATAAGTTAATCAAGCATGACTTGCACTTTTGTGAACCAATGTTGTCTGTCTCCAATCATCTTCCTGTCTTCCATATGCCTTAACGTGGTACCCAGGAGGATGTGCTCCATGATTTAACTAAGTACAGAAGTGAGGCTGACTGGTCTATAGTTCCATGGGTCTTTTTAAAAATGGGTATGTTATTGTATTGTTTCCCCTTTTACAGTCACTGGGGACTTCACCTGACTGCCACAGCTTTTAAAATGAGATAGATAGTGGCTTAGCCACTTCATCTGCCAGTTCCCCCAAGACACTGGGATGCATCTGATTGGTCCCATGAACTTGTGCACACTCAGTTTCCTGAGATGATCTTCAACATGATCTTCTACAGTGTGTGTGACTTCTTTTTACCAGTCTCTGCCTTGAGGTTCTGTGGCTTGGCAGGTATGGCAAGAGCAATTGCCAATGAAAACTGAGGAAAAACAGTTGAATACCTCAGTCTTCTCTGTGTAAATTGTATCCACTTCCCTGGTCTCGCTCATCCTGGGGCAGTAGCATTTTCTTTTATCTTTTTTTGCTGTGTCATGCACATGTTTAAACCCTTCTTGTTATTCTTCACACCCCTAACCAAGTTTAGCTCTAGCTGTGTCTTGGCTTTCCTGGTCCCATCCCTACATTCCTGAGTCACATTCTTATAATATTCCAGGGTGCATGACCCTGTCTTCATTGCATTTCTTTTTTGTATTTTAGTTTGTTTAAGAAGCCCTGGCAGCCATGCTGCTCTCCTACCTTCCTCAGGTGATTTCTTCCATGTTGGAATTGAGAGCACTTGTGACCTAAGAAAAATCTCTTTAAATGTCTCCCAGCTCTCTTTTGTTCCTTTATCTCTGAGGGAAGAGTCCCAGAAGATCCCATCCCACAGTCTCTTGAATGAAATTTTGTCTTCCTGAAGTTCACAGTCTTACTATGCTTTTTGCCCAGCCTATATCCCTCAAGATCATGAATTCTATTAGGGCATGATCACTGCAGCCCAAACTACCTTCAATCTTGACCTCCCCAATACATTCATCTGCACTGGTGAGTATCAGGTCCAGTAACACAGTTTATGTATGTGCATATTTATGTAGGAAGGGACGGTCAGTAGAATAATAGAATTTATTATTTTCTCGCTACAACAGAATCCCCAACTTCATGCAAACATACCAAGGTGGTTTTTTTGTTCTTATTGAGGGGCAGGTGTGAATACAGAGGCCAGAGGTATAAAAAGGCAGACAGACATTTGAAGACCTTACACAACACAAATTAGACATAATGAAGTCCTCAAAAAATTTCAGTGAGTTCTAATACAATGCAATCAACTATTCTTACGAATGTGTCTGATCTTGAATATTTGCCACATTCCTCCTCAGTTTAAATACATTTAGTCTTTTGCTCTATTTTGAAATAATGTTTGTCCCATTTCTGGACTGATATTAACATTTTCATTAGGTTTGATACCAGTATCCATCACTCTGACCTTTGCACCACATACAAACAATTCAGCACTGTGTTTACCATCCTTTGAGATATCCAATTATTATTACACATTTTACTTGCAAAACCTATAGTTTATTAAGAGCTGAAATACAATCATCCCATCTTAAAAAAAAAAAAATCTCAGGAGAAAATGAAATCACTTTGGACTTTTTAAATGCAATCTTCTGATCAAACATATCTGCTATATTTATCAAAAGCAATGTTTTGTATTGCTTTATTGTGGACTGAAACACAGAATAGAGGAGAAGCTGTCATAAAATGTTGGAAAGCACCAGGCTTGGGCTTTGCAGTGTCTGCTGAGGGACAATTGAGAAGACAGTGAGACGAGTAGAGGAGTAGAGAATTGGCATGGAGATGGATGTCAGTGGCAGAGCAATTCTTCAGTGTGCTTCCTCTCCCCAACAGCACACAGGGTCTTTTGTAAACAGCACATACTGCACAATCTCTCTTCCTCACTACATACAGACAAACTGTACAATTCCTCTGAGCCAACCAGGACAACCGTTATTTTTTTCCATGAATAGAGTCCTTATTCAACAATCTTTCTGGATGAATTCACCTAGTTCTGGAAACCTTATTCTAGCCTAGCAAACATCACTTTCATAAAGTCCCTTTATAAGTCTTGGCTAAAATTATGTAATAATGAGTTTAGATCCAGCAGCTAAAAGGACTGATTTTTACAATGAGGTCAGTAAGAAGGAGAAGATGATGATGTATGGTTTGGTGGCTGCAGTCCAGTCCAAACAGTCAGCAAGCTAAAGTAAATAGTTTTAGTCTGGCTTTGGTCTGCTCTTCCTACCTGCACCTGCTGTAAGACTAATTGAGGTACAGTATGTGAAATTTATAGTACCCAGTGTGCACTATTAACATGTTCTGCAGTCACCATGAGGTTATAAAATATTAACACATTCATTAAGAAACAAATGACTCATTCTTGTCACTGGAGATGTTTATATGTTTCCATTGTGCAGGTTGCACATACATACCATCTTAAACCATAAAAAGCTAAAAACAAGACTCTAGATATTGTAAAAATCAACTATGCTAAAAGAAAATTAAGAAAACTGTATATATCTTCATGAGAATTTTTCCTTTTACTTGCTAATCAGGCTCCTAAATAGAATTTTACATAGCCACATTATACTCAAAGTTCCTAACAAGAGAGCAAGAGCTTGATGAACGAGGACTAATGCTCCAGACAGGTTTCACTGTTTTTTTTATGTCTTTACAGCCACAGCCACATCACTCAGTTCATGGTTCCTAAAGCAACTTGAAGCTGATATTTTGAATTAGTCTCTCCTGAAAAACAAAACAAAACAAAAAAAAAACAACCAACCAACCAACCAACCAGCCAATGCATAAGATTACAACACTTAAGTTTTAAATACATAGCAAATATAGCATCGCCACATGGGCAGTTCCTTCAGTCCATAAGTTTCTTTTTTTTTTTTTTTTTGTCCATAGGATGGCAATGATCAGAGACTAATTAATACTTTGCATTCTTAAAAAATAAATAAATAAAAATAAAGGAAATTCACAGTTTTCTACCAAGTTATTGGACTAGATGATCTTTCAACGTCCCTTCCAATCCCTATCATTCTGTGATTCTGTGAATACACCTTTAGGTAGAATTATCATGGTCTGAAATTAAAGTAAGTTGGAAATACAGATCTTCTAGCAGTTTGTAGTGTGAACAAGGTCATTTTTCTCTGAATAATTCTTCCTCTCACACCACATTTCTGATGTAGCCCTACTGCCATTGCAAAGCCATCACAAAGTTGCAGAAACTGGATAATTTAGCTTTTCTTCCAAATATTCTGCATGTTCTGATTTTGTGAAGAAGGGTGTCAACTCCAGGCTGGAAGATAAGTTTGTCATATCTGCTTACTCCACATGTTCTGATTGGTGCATATCTTGATAGTATTACTCATTTCATAGTTCTCCTTGCCAGACATTTCTTCTGGAGTGAGAAGGTGTGGGTAGCAGTCAAACACCATTTTAAAATTTAGAGGGTTATTTTCATGTGAGGGTTGAGAAGCAGAGAAATTCAGAAATAATTTTTAAGAAACTAATAACTTTGAGGATCATTTTGAAATTATTCTTGACATTTAAGGACTGTGATACTTCTTACTAAATTCAATAGTGTGGGCTGGGAGGATGTTGCTGCCTGTGCATTTCCATGATTATTTTCTCATAATTAATATCCTGGGCCTCTTTGGGCCACAAAGTTTTTGCAAAGAAGTTGACCTCACTATTGTAGAAGTGTCAAGTGGAGATATTTGCAAAACAATTCCACATATCAGTAACTGTATCACATATTAGATTAGGTGTGAACAATTGTCTCAAAGGATCTTTGTTATAAGAGTAAAGCTCTTTAATATCTCTCAGAAAATGATTATTTTACTAAATAGTAGAGTTGTGATGTAAAGTTTCACTCCAAATTGTAATAGGTTAAACTTTGAATAATTTCTCTTTAAAAGATGTCCAATGTCTTGGCTTCTGTGGTGTACCTGAGAGTTTAGTTAAGTTATATTTACATATTATGAAACAGGGATCACAAATGCCCTGCCAGTTCACACCTTAGTTATAATGTCACTAACAATAAAGTATTCATCATGTTGTCTCTAGCTACAGACAACTTTATGTTGAATGCAATTTTATAAAGTCATTGTCATGAACTATCAACATTTTCAAAGACTACTGCATTCAGTGAGAAAGCAGCCCTTTTGTCTCATTAACATCTTTTTTTTTTCCCTTATAAGTATTAATTGCAAATGCAACTAAGATCTCAGTTGTTCCCACATGAGTGAAGCTGAGCCATTATGTGATACTTTATCTAATCAGACAAGATAGAGGAAGAACAGAACACAGTTATATATTGTTGCTTAGCTTACATTTAACCTTAAGCTCTTTGGAACACTGTCTGTTAATTTGCCGTTTTGTGCTTTACCTAGTATTGTAGGTCTGGGACCTAAACCAAGCCTCCTAAACAATTTTATTTATTTATTTTTAATATTGTGTAAGTTTGTTTTTCATAGTACTTTTTACTATCTGCTTCCAATATATCACTGAATAGGAAGCCATAAAAACAGCAATACAAACTTTTTTTTCCCTGTCCAATTTTTGCTGGGATTTGTACATGTTGGAAAGCCACGTTGAAACCACAGCTTTAATAGCTCTGTCCATTGAAGTTGTAATGCCTCACATTCAGTCCTCTCAGACAAGTAGACAGCACATGCTTAAAAGTTGAATACAGATATGCGTAATGAATTTGATATATCCACAATGTGAACTGACCATCATGTGAACAGAAAGTTCAAGAGCAAAGTTGGTGAGTGCTCCCACTGGTTTGACACTTTGCTTGACACTTGCATCTCCTAAAATATTTCTTTGCAAGTATTTGGCACAAGAAATCTCTTTAGGCCCACTTACTAAAGACGTGACTGAAGCATCCCTGTGCCAAGCTAATTCTAGAAGAAGTACCTAGGAAAATAAGAGAGATATTTGATACTTGTTTCCCCTTCTCAAAATAAGCATTTCAAAGGAGAAGGCACAGAGCAGAACCAAGTGCTTCTAGCATCCTGTTTAGCAACTGGAAACAGTTTTTAATCATGACCATGGGGCATGGGACTAATCAGACCTTTTCACTAGATTGAAAAGGAAATTCCATGAAAGACTGTGGGAAGGAAAAAAACATGTAGATGCTGCTGGAAAATTGGACTTCCAGTCTCATATTTTGTTTAATTGAACTAAGAAGATCCAAACAATTAAGAAAACAAAATGCCTCAGTGAGACATAAAAACATGTTGATGTGTTAAAAACCTTTTGCATTTTCTTCTTGTCATTGATTTTCCATAAGATTTTGTTTGAGGAGGATGACTGCAGTTCTAATCCAGAAAAATATACAGATGACAAATCAAATCAGGATGCTTGAATAAGAGTTATTTCTTAGGGTGCATATAGGACCACTCTGGGTGGAAAAAGTCAAGAAATAGTACCCAGAAAGAAATCAAAGCTCAGTCTTTCAAGGGACAACAGAGGGACTGGAGAAAAATTACTTCTTTAATGACAACAGCCAGCAGATCATCATTTAAACATCCAAGTGGAAATAATTACAGATATCTAAGGAGAGAAGAGACAAAGCATAAAGATCTCTGCAACACAGCGGCTTTTGAAACTTTAAGCAACTCTGGGGCCTTGCACAATATTCAGAACAATCTTATCTAAACAACCTACACTAACTTTCACTCAAATTTGTAATGATTTCAGAAAAAAAAAAATAATAATAATAAATTAAATGAAGCATATCTAGGTAATACACAGAGCTGGTATTAAAGTTACCTTCTTTAGGTGTTACCTATTTCACCTGTACAGCTTTCCAGGATCCACAAAATACTTGGTCAGGAAAATTTATACCTTATGAAATAACTCAAGATCAAGCCTATTGCAATACAAATATAAGGATAAAATTGATTACTATCGCAATACAGACATAGGGATAAAATTGGTTGCATAGTGTTTACTCTTTAAGTCAGACTGATCATCCCAGTAAGTTATGAACAGCGCAGCATTTATTCTGACAAATGAGACATGAACCCAGAAGCAAATTCTCTATTATGCAAGGGTAAAACAAGTCCCTTTAGGCATCTCAATTTCAAAGTAAGTCAATCAGAAATTGAACGACTGACAAATTTGGAAGCCGTAATATTGTAGATCTGCAACTGTGCAGCACTAAGAAATGTAACATTCTCTGTGCTTTACAAGTTATATTTAATTTTGTGTGAACAAATACGCTGTAGGCATCCAGGGGCAAAAGTGACCACTGAGATATGTCTCTTGGAAGTTAATTTTTGATCCACACTGCTGTCAGTCTCTGAATACAAAGATTGCTAAAAGCTGAACTCTCTAAACTAAATCTCATCAGTTCAATAGAGAAGAATAATACCCAGACCCTGCTGGATTTCCTGCAGAATAAAGGCAGATAAACTTCAAGTTATCTGGTCTGGTAAACTTTTAAGATTTTTATTTTTCATTTTTTTTTCCCTTTTCTTCCCAATGTTAAACTGACAAAAACAAACAAACAAACAAACAACAACAAAAACAAAAGTAGGAAGAAAAAGTGGATGAGGCCTTCTATGAACAGATAGGAGCAGCCTCACTTTCAGAGACCCTGGTACTCGTGGGGGATTTGAACCACCATGTCTGTTGGAGAAGAAACACAACAGACATAAGCAGTCCACCTGGGGAGCACAGATAAGAACTTCCTGAAAGGGAATCCAACAAGGACAGGTGCTCTTCTGGACCTCATACTAACGAGCAAGGTTAGTATGGCTAACCGAGAATGTGAATGCCAAAGGCAGCCTTGGCTGCAGTGACTATGAGGCAGTGAAGTTCACAACCCATAGAGAAGGGAATAGTGCAAAAAGTAGTTCTGGACTTCCAGAGAGCAGACTTTGGCTTCTTCAAATATGTGCTTGCAAAAAGTCCCATGGGATGAGGCCCTTGAGGAAAGAGGGGCACAAAAATGCTGGTTAATATTCAAGGATCCCTTCCTCTTAACTGAAGAGCAATCCAACCCAGTGAGTAGGAAGTTAGGCCAAAATGCTGAGGGGCCTGTGTGAATGAACATGATCTTGGCTAAGCTCTAACATAAGAAGGAAACAGGGGGCCAGTCACCTGGAAGGAATATGGAAACAATATTCAAGCACACTATGGTTGTTTGACAACCAATGGGCAGCTCAGCTCCACCACGCCACTCCCTCACCCTTCCTCAGAAGAGTAGGGGGAGAAAATATGATGAAAAACAAAGAAAAGCTCAAGTGCAAATAACAATAATAATAGCACAGGCCCTGATGGGATGTAACCACAACTGCTAAGGAAGCTGGCCGACCTCATTGCAAGGCCATTCTCAGTAATCCTTGATCGACCACAGTGATCGGGAGAAGTGCTTGAGGACTGAAGGAAAGAAAATATCACTCGTGTCTTCAGGAAGGGCAAGAAGGAGGAACCAGGGAACTAAAGGCTGATCCTTCAGAAGGTGATGCAGCAGCTAATTTTGGAGACCATTTATTTCCAGCACGTGAAGCACAATAAGGTGATCATGAGTAATCAGCGTGGATTCATTGAGGGGAAGTCATGCTACGCCAACCTGATAAGAATTTATGATGAAATGACTGGTTTGGTAGATGAGGGGAGTACAGTGGATATTGAATCCTTGGACCTCACTAAGGCTTTTTCAACTGTCTTCTATAGGAGCCCCATCTGAAGAAGTGTTGCCCATATGAGCAGACAGTGAGGGATGCTGAAAACTGGTGGAAAAGCTGGGCACAGCGGGTGGTGATCAGTGGTACAAAATCTATCTGCAAGCAAGTAAGAGGTGGTGTACCCCAGGGATGAATGCTGGGTCTGTTTCTGTTCAACATTTCATTAATGATCTGAATGATGGGGCAGAGTGTGCCCTCAGCAAGTCTGCTGATGGTTTCAAATCTTGAGGAGTTGCCCATACACCAGAAGGTTGTGCTGACACCCAAAGGGACCTGGACAGGCTGAAGAAATGGGTTGACAGGAACCTGATGAAGTTCAGTAAGAGGAAGGGCAATGTCCTGCCCCTGAGGTGCAACAACCCCAGGCACCAGTACATGCTGTTTGCCAACTGAACGGACAGCAGCCTGGCAGAAAAGGCCCTGGGGCTCCTTGGGACACCAAGCCGAACATGACCCAGCAATGAGCCCTTGCCACAAACTATGCTAACAGTATCCTTGGTTGCAGTAAGCATAATATTGCCAGCAGACAGAGAGAGAGAGGTGAGGTAATTCTTCTCTGCTCAGCTCTGCTGAGGCCATACTTGGAGTACTGTGTCCAGCTGTGGGTTCCCCAGTACGAGAGAGATACAGACATAGAACAGAGACTCCAGCAAAGGAAAGCGAAGATGATAAAGGGTCTGGATCGTATGTCATATGAAAGGAAACCCTGAAAGATCTGGGACTATTCAGCCTGGAGGAGAGAAGGCGTTGGGGGGAGGGGGGGGGGGGGGGGAGGGGAGTGGGTCTCTTCAACATATAGAAATATTTGAAGGCAACGTGCTAAGATGATGTAGCCAGGCTCTTTTCAGTGGTGCCCAGTGACAAGATGAGGCAGTGGGCAAAAAACAGAAACACAGGAGTTTCCTCCTGAACATCAGAAAACAGTTTTCTGGAGAGTCTGTGATCTTCTAGGAAGAGACTTCCAAAACAAATCTTGTGTGAAAATGGCCACATTCCACCCCTACCAGGTGATGTATTTGAAAGGAATTCTATTTATCAGTGGAGATAAAAATTCTGAGAGATAATAAATAAATTAAGGAGACAAAGGAGACAAGCAGAAAAATGAGGAGGTTAAAAAAAATGCTTTTAAAGATTTAGATGATTAGAAATACACCCAAAATCTTTCAGCTGAGTGCTGATGTTTGAAATGGGATAAAAACAAGCCCATTCTGTCTTTACCACCATATTTATTTACAAGGAAAGGAACATGAGCCTTCCATAGACTATCTCCAATAATACAGGAGATTGCTTATGATGAAGACAAGGCAGTCTTTGGGTGAATTTTACCCATGGTACTGAAAAAGTAACTTTAAATTTAGTTTACCTAAGGCTGGAAACAAAGCCACTCTGACACAGAAAAAGAAGAGAAAAGGAAAAAGGGATCCTCTCTCATAAAGCTAAAACAGATTCATATGACTTCACTTAAAAATATTGCCAGCACTCTGGCAGGAATGACACTGAGTTCTCCTAAAGGCTCCTAGTAACATTAACTAACTGTAGTAGGTGGATAGGTTTAAACCATTTCAGCTTTGCTTCATACTGTTTGCATAAATTAGACACCATAATGTGTTGTGCTACCTGTTGTTATTTTCTGAGGATCTGTTATAGATGTAGAAACCTGCTCTGCCACTGTCTATAAGTGTGTTTAAAACAACTACAGGATTTTACCTTTTGTACTATCAAACTGACACATGGGAACTGTAAATTCACCTAGAATAAGCAGAGTACAAAGTAGGAAAGTTTAGGAAAGTTTTACTTTTAGTAATAATGGCATTAACTTGATGAGATATGTCAAACTGCAATATCATTTTCAAAACTTTAACAAAGGGAAAAACACAATAGTGATTACTATTATTCCAATTCATAAAATCAGCTTACAACTGACCAAATTACTACAATAGGGTAACCGTCTAAATGCTGTCATCTTCTCCCTTAGCCTGTTTTAATTTTTTTGCTTAAATTTAAATCTGCTTTTGCTTAAATTCAGGAACATCTGAACAGGAAGAGAACTCAAAGTTTCCTACAAGGAGAGCAAATTCAGTGTATTAAACAAAGAATGTACAGCCCAAGTAATAGTACTGAAAATGGAAGGATTAAAATTGGACATGAGAGTACCAATGTATTTGGGATTATGAATAGAATTGATGTAGTTTCCATTATGAAGATTAAGATTCTTAACATCACACGAATACCTAGTATCAGGAAAAAAACCTACATCTGCTAGGAAATGGACTGTGCTTAGTGTTCTCAGCCCATTCTACTATTACTGTAATTTTCCAATGTATACACAAAATCTTCATGTGTCTTATTATTACTTCTGCCTCTGACCTGTACATTCAGTGACAAGAATATGTTAATGCAGGAAAAGAACTGTTCTTGAAGCTATCCCTCTGCTGTTACTTAAACAGAGGCTTTGTTTTGCTTTTAAAGTTTTTGAAAGAAAGTTTGTTTTTTCCCCATTCTCTCCTTGGATTAGCTTGCAAAACACAGGAATGGATTCCTCTTTTAAAAGTACCATACACAGTTTTCGAGCATTGTCAGTTCTGCACCTGTGCAGAAATGGCCAGGAACACTTGAAAGAGTGGATGCTATTATTATAGATACTGCTGAGCAGAAACAGGAGTATAAATGGAGACACAAAGAGGGAACGGAGGTCCTTTTGGCTAGGTTAAAAATTGCTTTGCCATCCTAGTGTTCTATTGAACAAGGAATGTTTAAATTGGCCTCTGTTTAGGGGAAGGTTAAGGAGAGAGAAGGCAAACCCTAGGAACAAGCTTTTGAACTTCAGTTCTGAAGTTTCTCAAACTTTAAATTCAAATCCAGTGTTTGGAATAAGCCCACTACGGAGTTTGTTAGAAAGTACTGAAGAATAGATGGAAGCTGAGATCCTGACCTAGAGTTTGAGTACTGTTTTTTTTTTTTTTTTGGACTTGTTGAATTGAATGTCATATCTGTTCTTTACATTTGCAAAGGAACATTTGGTGTCAGATAAGTTGGCTTTCATTCTTAATCATGAATTATTTCAATGCCTTGAAAGTGGTTGATATGCAATTATTCATACTCTTCAGTATATTGATAATTTGCACAGTTCAGCTATTAGAATCTAAGCTTATATCCTTTCTTTTTTTTTTTTTTTTATTTGTACAAAACCACTATCATGTCTAGTAACACCTAACACAATTAAATACATCTTATGGTTTGTAGCTTGGGTGCTTTGTAAGGATACTGCAGGATGTGAATATTCCTGTTGTAAACTATTTCAAACCTTCTCTTTTCATAGTTTCTTTTTATTACTTTAGGCAGGAATAAGAGCATCCTACAGACAGTTGGACAAGCTGTAGCTGAAAGCACTTTCACCCATTCAGATGTTGCCAAACTATATGCATTCTGGCTGATGTTTTCCATCAGACTAATCATATGAACATTATTTTATTGGTTGACTATATAAAGAGGAAATGCCACATTTCTAGGGGTTGCAAGAGATATATTTTTTAAGTTTGAGAGTAGCGGCATTATACTTCACAAGAATGTTTTCCATTTATTAGTTGTGTTCATTTTGCTAGAAGTCTTGCCCAAATATAACTAAATTAAGAACTTTGATTCAAAAAATAAATAATTCAGGAGAAACTTCATAAAAATGGAATGTCACATTAGAGAAGATCTAGACTTTGAAGGCAGCAGAGATAGCAGAACTGTATAAGCCAGTCTATCCATGGTTCTGGAATGGGTCTCACCACTTCCATTTATTTTTCTCTTACTTATATGTAGATTTTTAAGGCCTTTTACTAGAACTTTCAAAATTGGCTTATAGTACAAGCTGTTAAATCAAATATCTTTTCCTAAAGAAGTTTGGAAAACTACCCTCCATTTCTGGTTTCTACATGTATAGCTTCAGTTATGATATACAACATATTTTTCAAATGAGTCTGGGCTACTCAAGAAATCTAGATCCTCCTTTAAAACAACCTGTTCTTAAGCATAACTTTACATTTTCTTAGTAAGCTAAACATCTGATCAAGTTGAACCAACAAGCCTGGGATGACAAATACCTGAAATAATCTTCTAATGATTGGTTTGCAGAACAAGATCATTTAGTGTTTTTTTCAGCATGGAATTATAAATAACAATAGACAACTACACTATAAACTCCTCCTGAGCACTTTGCAAACGGAAAGAGATGCTGAACCTCACAGCATAAATTACTTACTTAAAGTACATGACAGTCAGTAAGCACAATGTAACTGCAAGACTAATATTAAAGTCAACTACCTGCTCACCAGCTGTCACCAACACTGCATTTGGAGGCAAGTGCTCCTTCCCAAGAGCTGCACAGTGCCAGTTTGAAACAGCTGGCATAATGTCTTTTCTCACATTCCTTTTGAACTACAGTACTTCACTGGTAAATGTTTTCCTGAACAACTTGCAGAGCTCACAGTGTAGGTCGTTATAATTAGGATGATTTTGCAACACTGCTGACAGCACTGTACCTGCATTTTACCAAAATGATCCCACTCATCTCTGAAATAAATAGATTAAATGAAGTTGTTAAATTCAAGTGCATGTCAGAAAAGTTATTCACCTATCCTGAAATACATGACTACTTGTTCCAGTAAAAAGGCTGAAAAAATTATTTCCATTGCCCCATTACATTTATTGCAGCTAAATATATATTTTACCTAATGGAGGTTGTTCCTTCAGATGTCACTTTTTACCCACAGTGGAGTAACTCTTCACCAAGGGTTAATTTCCAGAAGTACACTGATTCAGAAAAACAGTTTAACTTATGGTTCTTTCTGGCCATCACGCAGTATAGGTTGCCACCTAAATTATATGCAGAGAATCAAAGTTGTTATGCTTGGTATTTCTGAGCAATTATTTCACAGAATCACAGGATCATCTAGGTTGGAAGAGACCTCCAAGATCACCCAGTCTAGACCCAACACTAACAAGTCCTCCAATAAACCATATCACTAAGCTCTACATCTAAATAACTCTTAAAGACCTCCAGGGATGGTGACTCAACCACTTCCCTGGGCAGCCCATCCCAATGCCTAACAACCCTTTCAGTAAAGAAGTTCTTCCTAATATCCAACCTAAACCTCCCCTGGCACAACTTTAGCCCATTCCCCCTCGTCCTGTCACCAGGCACGTGGGAGAATAGACCAACCCCTATCTTGGTACAGCATCCTTTAAGGTACCTATAGAGAGCAATAAGGTCATTCCTGGGCCTCCTCTTCTCCAGGCTGAACAATTCCAGCTCCCTCAGCCGCTCCTCGTAAGACTTGTTCTCCAGACCCCTCACCAGCTTCGGTGCCCTTCTCTGGACTCTCTCGAGCACCTCGATGTCCTTCTTGTAGTGAGGGGCCCAAAGCTGAACACAGTACTCGAGGTGCGGCCTCACCAGAGCCAAGTAAAGCCTAGCCCTGCTGGCCACACTGTTTCTTATACAAGCCAGGATGCTGTTGGCCTTCTTGGCCACCTGAGCACACTGCTGGCTCATATTCAGCCGACTATCAACCAGTATTCCCAGGTCCTTCTCTGCCAGGCAGCTTTCCAACCACTCATCTCCCAGCCTGTAGCTCTGCTTGGGGTTGTTCTGCCCCAGGTGCAGGACCCGGCACTTGGCCTTGCTGAACCTCATACAGTTGGCCTCAGCCCATCGGTCCAGCCTATCCAGGTCCTCCTGCAGAGCCTTCCTACCCTCGAGCAGATCGACACACACACCTAACTTGGTGTCATCTGCAAACTTACTGAGGGTGCACTCAATCCCCTCATCCAAATCACCGATAACGATATTAAAGAGGACTGGCCCCAGTACTGAGCCCTGGGGGACTCCACTAGTGACCGGCCTCCAACTGGATTTGACTCCATTCACCACGACTCTTTGGGCCCAGCTATCCAGCCAGTTTCTAACCCAACAAAGCGTATGCCAGTCCAAGCCAAGAGCAGCCAGTTTTTTGAGGAGAATGCTGTGGGAAATGGTGTCAAAAGCCTTACTGAAGTCAAGGTAGACCACATCCACAGCCTTTCCCTCATCCACTAAGCGCGTCACTTTGTCATAGAAGGAGATCAGGTTCGTCAAGCAGGACCTGCCTTTCATAAACCCATGCTGACTGGGCCTGATCGCCTGGTTGCTCTGCAAGTGCTGCGTGATGACACTCAGGATAATCTGCTCCATGAGCTTCCCTGGCACTGAAGTGAAACTAACAGGCCTATAGTTTCCCGGGTCTACCCTCCGGCCCTTCTTGTAGATGGGTGTCATGTTTGCTAGCCGCCAGTTGACTGGGACCTCCCCTGATAGCCATGGTCAATTTCAAAGAATTGACTCTTGTTGTTGTATTTTTTTTGTTTGTTTGTTTGTTGGTAAGAGGTGATAAAATAGCAAGCAAGTGGTCTAAAAATCTGCAATGGCCAATTAATTTTTTTTTTAATGCATCTTTTCAATAACATATAGAGATCTCATTTAGCGGATTATGGATTACTAAGAATGAACCTTAAAGATGTTCCTATTGTTCTTGATCTTACTGTGAAAGCTTCAAAGAACTGTGCACCTACATAGAAGTAGTATTGCATCAACACTCCTTTTCCATTCACCCATGATGCAGCATTTTAAAAATCCTCAGGAAACAATATAATGAAACTATTTTCTAGACATGTACAGCAACCCTAATTTAGGAATTTAGGAATAACTCAATTCAGGTCATATCTATTATGCTGAATACAGAACTGCAAAAGTTCTTTTAATGAAAGTTCATTCTTATGATCAGTTCAGGTGAATCTACTCGAAACTTTTACGATAGAAAATCTACATTACAGTCTATATGCAAATAGAATGCTCATGAACCAAAATGGCAAACAAGTAAGGTTGGAGTAACAGCAATTCTGATAACCTTCAGTCAGTTCTTAACCTATCTGCTTTCCCCTATTAGGTTTGCAATAGCATTTTTTTCTTTTTTTTTTTTTTTAATTAGATCTTATAACATAGCATTTTATAACATAGCATTCAAAAATTTTCTAAGGTACAGAGTGACATCACATCTTCTTACTCCTGTATGAAGAAACATTTTAATGTCTTGTAAAACATTGGAAGATTTTATTCTATTCTTAATTGAATTTAAGTAGGTGTATTTGATATAACTGATGGTACTTTTGGAAAGCTGCAAACATAATGGCTTGGATCCAACTTCCACTGAAGTCAGTGGAAGCACTTCAATTGATTTAATGGTTCTTGGATTTGATCCAACATGCACTTTGATTTAATTGGACAATTCCTTGGTGTAAATGCAATACTTACTTGAGTACTCACATGCAATAAGCTTTTGTAAGATCTGGCCGACAGAAGTGAACAACTGAGAGACAAGAAGAGACACTTGCATGGCACAACTAGTTGAAAATCACAAGAAACTGAACATTTTGTGAATGTGAGAGTAGTTTTATACTTGTATGGCAGAACAACAGATCAGAAATTTACTCCACCTTACATATTCCTGTGAAACATCAATACAAATCTATAGTTTTCAGAGGTCATTACAAACCAAACTCCCAAGGGGTTAAAGAAATGGATGAAGAACTTGTTCTTATAAACCTGGCCTTATAGCTAACTATAGCAATTTCTTGGCATAGTTATTTGATATGGGGGAAAAAAAAATCATTAAACACACTTTCTCACCTGTGATAATAACTATAGATAAAATACAGAAAATATGGCTGACTATAATTGTAATCATAATGTATTAGACTATATTCATCTGAAGCTGTTTCTACAAAACAATGACTATCTCAATTCCCTGCCCACTGCAGATTTGATACGGCATCAAAATGATTCATTTTAAGCCATCTCCATTTGGTCTTAAAAAAAAAATAATTAAAGAGCTTAAAAATTCCAATATATATCCAGTTCTTACTTTTGAAATGATGCAGTTCCACCATCAAAGCTTAAGTTTGTTTCACAAAAGTATTAAACAAGATTGAAAACTATTTCACAGTTTCTAAGATAATCAGAGATTTCTGATCTTCTCTTCTATGATTTCACAGGTCTTAACTAGTGTTCCAAAAAGCTGTTAAAAGTGCTACATTTTCTGCCATGACATGACAAAATAAACAAACAAAAAACAAACAAAACCTCAGTCACCAGCTACAGTTAAGAAGAACTCATACTGAACATTGAATCAACTGCATTTCCAAATCAGTCTGCCTAGGCCACAATGGGCTACATGCTTCATTAGAATGAAAACATCAGCTTGCTGAAAGTACAACAGTCTGTCAGCCTGGAGCTGAAACCTGCCTGCTTCTAGGTGGCACAGTGTCCTGTCCATCCCTTTGTCATACCCTCTGCCCAAGTACCTTGTTCACCTCTGCTCAGGAAGCTCCATAACACTGCTAGTCCATTGGATTGCTGTCACAGCAGCCATACAGGTGCACATTTCTTCTGATCATGACCTCTCCCTGACCTGCATCAGCCTCTAAATGCCATTGCATGAGAAGCCCAGCACAACTTCTCTAGAAAGCCATTGTTAAAGCCTCTCTTCTCTGAGGCACTTTGGCAACCTTTCAGCACTAGGCAGGTACATGAAAATCCACAGCATGGGACACAGGGTGACCTGTTGTCTCCAGATATATCCAAATAACTGTCCATGGAAGCTAAACATGAATAGAACTGCAAACAGTGGCAACAAAGCAACTGAACTCAGCAGTATAAAGGTGGAAAAATGTACAAGGAGAAATTATATCTGTTTGAGATGTAAAGAGAAGAACTACAGTTCAGTCCAAAGTGTGTCCTAGTCCTGGGATTACAGTTTGCTTATTTTTGTGATCTTCTTCTACCCAGTTCTTTCTTCCATACAGTCTAGCCTTCAATCCTTTAATTCTTTTCATTCCTTTTCAATTTAAAAGGATCTCCTGGTTCCATCTCACTAATGCTTCTTCATACGCCAAGATATTTTCTACACACTTCTGGTGGCTCTCCACTTATTTCTCCTTGTATATTTTGTCTCTTAGGATTTTGGAAGAGCTATGATAAAAGAAAGCACTGAAGAGGAGGGAGGATCTCCTCCCCCCTCTAGAAGCATCATGTGGAAACTGAATACTGTAGCTATGGCCATAGAATATACAGACAAAAAGTCTGTTATTACTGAGTTAACTTAGCTCTGCACAGCACTGAACCGAAGTACCTAGGTGCAGAAGAAATCTATATACTTTCCCTACACAGCCAGTGATCTCTGCAGCCCCCCCATAACCAGCTATCCAAACTAACCAAATAACAGTATTTGGCATGCTATGGATACATTGCCTCCCATACATACAAATTCAGTTGGAAAACTCTCCTGAGAAAATGCAAAGCTACAATGCACTGTTGTAATAGTTTTACATCCCTTTTCAATAAGTTCAGTGTTTCTTACAAATCATACAGTATAGGTCTAACGGCTGTCCAGCTCTCCTCTGCCAAATATATCAGTGTAGCGTGCATTTCAAAGCATTTACATTTATTATTTTTCCAAATTTTATGCATTGGATTGAGTTCTCTAGAAAAGCCTCTAATTTAACAGTATTAACAATGTAGTAAATGGACCACTTTGTTTTTCTTTAAGATTTTTTTCCAGCTGTACTCTAAGGTCTAGTAATTAACAGATTGTAAGGATAATTGCAATAGTCTGGTAAAATCAGAATTAGCTGCCAAAGATTACATCAGTAAGAGAGAGCACAGATGCAAATTAGAAACTGCAAATTGCAGTGACCTGTGATTACAACTGGCTTAAATATACATTGAGCAAAACTAACCTTAGTTGTATTATAGCTGAACTGTACTTTGTTAATGTCATACGGGCATTGACACATGAACAAGCAGGTAAACCAACACGACAAGAATTAAATAAAAGACAAAATCACTGGGCTGCTAAACATGTGTCTTTTAGTGCTGTACTGTTATACACATAACAAGCTTACAGTAATGCTGTTCTTTTTATACTTCTTTCTGTCTAGAGAATACAATCTTCCATTATTCAGCTGTATAACAACTACCAGCCATTTAAGCTTTCTGCTCATAATTTTCATGTTGACCTTGCACATATTAACAAGCTTGGTATTCAAAAGCCCTTGAACAAGGTCACTGTATGCCTTCTGAAACCTTGCTTCTGTTGCTATGTTTCTCACTACAGAAATAAATATGTAACATAGTCAGAATTTTAATACTAGGAACTTACGAAAACTGAGAATCTCCTACCCCCTCTAGAAACATCATGTAGAAGTTGAATACTATAGCTATGGCCATACAGTATACAGACAAAAAGTCTGTTAAAATCATCAGACTTAGGCTCCTGGATATGTCGGGCTAATAAATTTACTGAGACAGAGTATTTCAGTTATGCTATATCACTACAATAGTTTAGAGACTTAAAAATGCAATCTGAAGGGAAATAAAAAAATGCAATCTGAAGGGAAATAACAGGACCTACCAAGTGTCACCAATGTACTGCCTTCAGGAAACAAACCTAAACTGTCTGTCACCACAAGTCCAGCTACTGATCCTCAGCACTGCAAAAGGAATTAAACTTGTTAGATAACTGTCTCTCTACATAGGGAGAAAGCCTTTCCAGAATTCAGTGCATCTACCAGATTTACCTGGACAAGACAAAACACCCAAGCAGTTAAGAAAGTAAAATGGCTGCACTGTCACTAGCTTTGCACTTGAGTTAAGAACACTTAAAACACAGAAACTCAAGAAAGGCAACCATCCCAAAATTTAGGCCATATTGTCTTAAGTGGAGTTCTGACCTCAACAACATAGTTTATCCCTTGGAAACCCATCCACAGCTCTGCCTAAAGTGCTCTAAATACTTGTAGGTGGATTATGCCAAGCTTTCTGGACTTGCTTATATTATCCTGATATTCAGATGCCATAGTTTTCAAAACTGAACAGATCTTCTAAAGGTTACAGAGATTCAACATTCATTCAAGGAGGAGAAAAAAAAAAAAGCCACAACACAGCATAACATTCTCTACAATAGACAGTAGTTGAATTTATTGCAGCAGCCCTTTTACATTTACTTCATACCAACATTTACTTTTACTAATATCTTTTTTTTTTTTTTCTGGCAGCAAGTCATGATGTTACTGCTTTATATTCCTAGTCAATGTTAACCCAGCTGTAAAATAAATGATATGAGCTATTTTAGAAACACTGAAGTGGCAAAATGCTACAGTAGAAAATATAGTAAAATCTCCCCTTTTTAATCATGCAAATCAGACTTGCCAGAAGGTATAGCTAGAGCACAATTACTGTTGCATACAGGAGTCACTCTCAGAAAAAGAAAAGGCAATGTTTGTATTCTGAAGTACTAAATAAGCTATAAAACTTTATCATTCTGTATTTAAACTTATTCTCTGACAAGCAAACTACCTTTCTCTCTGGGGGAAAAAAAAAAAAGCCCCAAAGAGCCACAAGTTTCTGTAAGAAAAACTCAATTATACTTCACCAGATTTTTTCAGAAAGTAAAATGGTGATTTCCTGTTTTCTGCTCTGCGCTCCCCTTCTTTGTTTCGAAGAGAAAGATTACTTTATCTTAAACAGACCATGGTAATCTGTAACAGATTTCAGCTCTCAAGCCACCATCTTGCAGTAAGACATCATTAAGGAGCACGGAGCTTCACAAACTGGAAAAAATTTGCTTTCTTTCTGGAATCCAATCCACCTTCACCATGCAGCAAGGTCTGTGAAAAGGCAGTAAGATAGACAAGGGCTTTATTTGTACAACTGTAGTGAATCCAAAGATATTATTTTACAGCTGTCTGAACCATGTACTTAAGTAAGCCGGAGCTGAGAACAAGAAACCAAAGGAAACACTAATTACAGCCCTCTTAGCATAGCACATGTATTTATTTTAAAGTCATATGTGATCAGTTAATTTACTCTGTACACATAAAGCTCAGTAAAGCTAGTGACAATTTCAAGAGTAATCCTAAACCACTGAATTCATGATAACCATATATATATATATCATTTATGTTTTGTGAACCACAAACATAGAAAAAGAAAGCCTATCTCTTCGACTGATGGAAACTTTTTCTAACTGCAAAGAAGAAAGTTTAGATAGTCCATCCTATTTAAAATAATAACTGAGAATTTCACAGTTTAAAAATTATCTAGTTGAGCATCCTTAGCTTTCCTATCTGTTTAAGTATTTCTTTTGTCTCAAGAAGAGCCTGAATAAACGTTTACCCTAGCAGGGATTTTGGCAGCTCCCTTTAGGTTTTGCTATTGCATTTCATAAACCAGTGGTTTTCTTCTTGTTGATAAGATAGCAACAGAGTCAGATGTGAACAGTGGAAACCAAAAGACCAGATTGCTCATTTAACACAAATGAGTGCTTTGATCACTGAATAATCATTTAGCATTGTGTATTAAGTATCTTACCCCACTGTTATTTACAAGATGTGTTTCCTCATGGCTATTGAGGGAAGAAGACATCTTTTCCCCCTTTCTAACTGTTAAAGAAAAGAGAAAGCCAAGCAGACTCTCATTTTGTGGTTGGCAATATGTTTCTAACACTCCTTTCCCCAAGGAGACTAGGGACAGCAAGTTCTTTCATTTTTACCAGTTGCAAGAGAGAAACATATCACAGGTGGCCACTCTCTTGAACATATGCCATTAGCTCTGCTCATTTGTATATTCACTAGAACAAATGACACACACAAGTATCCTCATGTACATACCCAGGGAGTTAGTGCCACCAGCCTGAGAAAATCATACACATGGCTAGAAAAGAAACATAAAAATATCTATTGCATTGAGATAAGACCTTGTGGGGCTCTGCCTCAGTTCATGGTACACTCAGCTGTGTGCTGAGCAGTTTATATTTCTGTAACTGATGTGATGTTCCAACTGACTTAAAAATCTAAATTTATTTTACTAGGCTACCAAACTACCAGAACCGATGAATTGGAAACAATTTTCACTTGTTTAGCTATTTTAGAAAGCACCATAAAGAACAGCACTGCGGGATGAAAATTTATGCACTCAGGAAAGCAGAGAATGACATACCACTATTTTGATTCCAAGTGTCTCAAGGTAATTTAGAAAACATATTGCACTGTTTTTTTGGAAGAAGCATAAAGATTACACTGTGTGTGTGTGTGTATGTGTGTGCATGTTATAGTCTAACAGACTTTCCACCTTACCATAGGGCACTATACAGAAAGAGCAGACTGGTATGCTCAAGCAACAAGAAATATAACTAAAACAGGAATTCAAACCACCTTTATGTTTTTTGTTTGTTTTGTTTTTTGTTTGTTTGTTTAAGTCTTGGAAAAGAAGGAACCAAAGGTACCAAAGCTGGTGTTCTCCATACAGGCTCTGTAGCTTTGAACAAAGGGTAAGGCACAGTTTTGCCTTTGTTTTACTTGATCTTTGCTTTGCAGTAAAAATTAGTATTTTTATGTTGTGGTAGTCACTTACTGGAGTGGAGGAGAAGAAATTTTCTTTAACATAGAGTGACCTAATTCCTAGGGTGTGCTTGGTAATACATACTGAAAGGACCACCTACCTTCCTTGGAAAGAAAAGCACCAAGACAAGAAAACAAAAGGGCTCACAAGGAAAAGTCTGAGGTGAAAATGCAGTTACAGCACTTCTGGTCTTCCAAAGGCAAGATGAAATCCCAAGCCTGACTGAAGACCTTGCTTGACCTGGAATACTACAGACCTACTTGTAGGTTTCCAATTCTGCCAGAGCACTTGGCTGAGCCATGCAAACCATTCAGGCATAAACAGTACAGACCGCCTCATAATACTTTTATCCCACATCAGGAAACTTTTGAGGACCAAGCCTGCAATATAGGTTATTAACAGTCTAAGTCTGTTCAAAATGAGCAGTGTCTGCCTGCCAGCCTAGCTTCAGGTGCAACTAAATAGCCAGTATTATCCCAAAAGTCATCTCAGCAGTACCAAAACCCATTTTAAATGTTAGATTATTTGTCCCTACCAAGCAGTACATAAATCTGATGCCTGTCCTTACCAGCAGCCCCTAATAGGTGAGAGTTACAGGTAGCAATATTGCCACATTTCAAACTTTGCTTTGTTGTCCTTTCCAAACCACAGCTTAGTTTACCTGAATTTATTGACTTACTACCCTATCACAGGACCCTTTAATCATTAGCTCTGCCCTTATAAAGGTTAGACCTTAACCTGTCTGGTGTTCCTTCTACATCTCATTTAATCTAAAGCTGATAGCCTCTGTTCTGAACCCTAACTCCATTTTAAGTTTGTCATTTATTACAAACATGTCTTAGATACAGCTACAAAGCCTGTGTTGATGCTAAGCTGTCTTCTTACTGGAGTGTAGATAAATGATTTGCATCTGTGCCTCCTTTTCTAAATTTGGTCAGTGGGGCTTTGCTGATGTAGATGAGCTGAGATTCATCTCGTTAATGATGCAACTCATTTGTTGTGAGCAATATGGAATAAGAGAAAGCTTTAAAGAAAACGCTTAAAAATAATTGCTCTTATTACAAGGTGCCTGGGTCCTTTCTGTAAAACAGATAAAGAATAAAGCAATGTCATCTCTGAGTTAAACTAATTGATGCAGCACCTGGAAGAAAGGAACACAAAGGCAGTTTGAGAAATGTTGTTAGGCAAAGGTGGGACAGTATGCTGGAGGAGCTCCATATACAGCTCTCTGTTTTGATTACTTCTGTGTTGTCCCCTCCTTGAGTTGTGAGCTACCCTCCTGAGGATTCAAACTCTTCATGTGTACAGTACAAGAAGCCAACCTATTATGCAAAATGATTTAGAGTGATGATTTAGACCTGGTTAAATATCATGCCTGTTTGCTCTTTGGCTGTGTAATGGCTTAATTCTTTAATGTATAAAAACAAAAGGATTTAGTGTGTTATGTGTAATGATAAACTGTTACCAGGTTACAGCTGATAGGACCCTTAAAAATCTCTGATCAAATATTCAAAAACTTGTGGAGGGTTACAGAAATATGTCCCTGGATCACACTTGTGCATGGGTATTTGTGCAACTAAATGGATTTGTTAAATTTCCTAGATTTCTGTGGTACTTCACATGGTAAAAAAATCAGACAGCATTATCTTTACAGGTCTAGATATTGCAAGCCTTCTATAAGAGTTCTTCACCACACTGAAGAACATCAGTTGCAGCCATGTTATTACTGGCATAGCTATAGGGAGACTCCTTTGGCTCATGGACTATACGCAGGAATTATTCCCTACAACAGATCAAATCTGGAAAAATTCTGTCCAAGTTACACCTAGGCTACTCTTCTGACCTACTTATTCCAGACACTGGTTATCCCATGAGTCTGCTCAAGTGTCTGGCCAGCAGCTGGCAAACACAATAGCACTGCTATACTTCACTGAGGTACAGCCAGAGAGTACTGGAAGGATGTTCTTACACACTGACAGACATCAGCTTTTCTGCACCTTATCCTCACTCTACTCTCAATGCATTAGTTTGCATGTCCCTATGTCATGGGGAACACAAGTTAAGGAGAAACATTGTTCATGGTCTAGTAAATAACATTAAGAAAATGTCTCAGGACATAGTGGTCTTTCTTACATATCTGAATATCTTAAGATTTTTTTTCAAATGTCACCTGAATAGACCATATATGTATGCACCTTACTGTACCTCCAGGGAATCCTGTAAACTTCATTAGCAGTTACAAGATGCAAGGAGAAAAAAAAAAAAAAAAAGCACAATTTTTCACAATTTTATTTGAATGTTAGGTGATTTCGAAACCCCAAATTTCAAAATGGTATGTTTTGAGTGATTACAGAGATAGAGCAACAAAACTGTGTAGACATATTTCTAAGCCATGAAAAAGACAATTATGTAGGATGTTTGGAGTAAAACTATGAACTCTGTAGCTATTTTTCTTCAACATATGAGTATATGGATAATCCTGAGCCATGACAAAATAATTTAATATTTTTAGCTTTCATATTAGCTATTATATTCATATTTATTATTAGCTTTCACATATTGTCACTCTGTAGCTGTCTGTTGAATTTGTTCTGAGCTGATCCTGTGTGAACAATGAGTACAGTATTTTTCATATCCAGACAAAAGGCAGCATACCAGATTTTCTGAGTTTGGAAAACACAGCTAAAAGGTCTTTGCTATGTAATTTGCCCACCCTCATGGAACGACCTCCCATCCCACTCCCCGAAATCATCTGACTTCAGAGCAGTTCAGTTCCTGGCAGCCATGGATACTTCTATGGTACCTGCTGTGTCTGAAGGTTTATTCCTGACTTCTTCAATCAATCAATGTCAAGACTGAAAGCACAATGACATGCAGCTCTCTTTGGGCATCCAATCACTCTGAAATGGTGTGTTTGTGAAACAAGCAAAGCTCTTCAATGTGAGGACTAGAAAGACAGGAACACATACAGAGTGTCATCAATCAATGAATTTTCCTGCAGGTGCAACATTATCTGTCAGAGAGCCTGTTTTCCTGAAAGCCAGGGTTTAAAAATGAAACTAAACTATTTTTGAAAACAAAATTACTTATGCCAATTTGTCTCTCTTTTCAAAACAAGATATTCATATTTCAGATCTGTATCACTATTCTAATATCATAAACTGGTTTAATTCTTCCTAGACAGTGGGGGAAGAGATACGCATCTGAGTTATCCAAACCAGGCTAAGGTCTCTTCCTGCATTCAGGGTTTCACAACACATATCAGTAAGGATGAAAACTTTTATCATTGGCACTTTTAAGAAGTCTTTTATGTTGTACAGATAGTTAGTTTGCAATGACCTCCTTCTTCTAGATTCTCATTTATGAACAAAATCCTGAGCATTTAACGAGCCATTGAAGAGAGCCTTACCAGGCTAGCTCTTGCTATTATTCACGTCTGCTTTCACCCACCTTAGGAGAAAACACATGTGAATTAAAGCAGATGCATTAGGCTGTGGTTTGCATTGTCTGCCAACAGCTGCCTCAGACTCATTCCTGTGAGTACATGTATAGAAAGATTGCATGGAGTCCTTTACAGGCACCTGACTTCCATGTAAAGTGCAGCTGAGATCTGTGCAGCTAAAATGGAAATGAGGATCTGCTACCTCTTTACACAAAGGACTAGTGTTTTTCTATAAGAGACTTTCCTTTCTCCTTTTTTCCATCCTCTGGCTGAGAAGAGAAGAGCAGCTTTTCTTTCCCGGCTGCCTGCAATGTTACTTTGAGGTACCAGAAAATAGCAATTAGATCTTGTCTACATGGAAACTTCTGATTGGTCTGAAAACGTGTCAAAAAATAATACTTGTACTCCGCAACAGCCCTTCTTCTTCAAAGCTGATAAGCAAATTTGGTTTTTATTTCTTTCCTGCTAAAATCAACATCTAAAATATTGAGTGTGTGGTACCATATTAAACTGTGCATTGCACAGCCACTTTATGTTCAGGACAACAGGTCAGCTGAGGAGAAAAAAAAGGCAACAAAGGCAACTTTTTTTTTTTTTTTTAAATCTGCTCACATTGTTGAATTCCCAAATTCAGTGCAGCAGATTTCCAAACTCTTGGGAAAAGCAGAGCAGTACAAGTCAGCATGCTATACCGTATAAGCTTCCAGCACAAATGCCAGTAGCCTGGTTACAGCCACTTATTCCACTACACTCTCGTTCGTGTGACAGCAGAGGTCACACTAACAGAAGTCACGACAGATCACATCTGCTCTGCTCAGTGAAAAAGCAAACATGCCAGTCACCTGGTCCGAGCTGATCATGCCAGCCCATCTGGGAAGGGGCAGCCTGGGTAAGCTCTGATAATGAAAGCCTTTGGACTGGCCAAAGCAGGCAGTGAGAGAGGGATACTGCAGCCAGGTAACTTACTGAGAAGAGTAGTGATTAAAAATATATATTTGTATTTTCTCTTGAGAAACAGAAGCAGCTGGGACCTGGATATAGTGAGAATCATTTTAAGATCTTTTTGTTTTGGTTTAGACCTAAAGCAAAAGATGCATTACTGCAGAAGTGTGTTTGTCTAGCTTCATCTCCTAATGCCTCTGATCCTTAGAGATCACTTTACACAGCTTGGTGTGCGATGACAGCGCAGGACTGCCACTGCAACGTTTCACAGCTCTTTCTGAGCCACACCAGCCTTATTCATCACCACAGGTTTTCTCTGTCATGTTGGCTTTTGCTCTCAAGTTATGTTAAAATACATTAATTTTGCATGCCAAAATGCGCAAATCCATCTGGACAAAGCTGTAGGAAAACAATCTTACCAAACAGCAGCGTACAGGTGTAAGCCCAATACCTTGGTCAGATTTCTCTTGGATGTAACAACAGCAGCGGGGCCCCAGCTAAAAGACATCATTCAGAGCTGATTGGGACCAAATCATCTTGCCAGTTTAATCATTGTCCTCTTGTGCTGGTTATTTCCCACTTACCCAGCAAGTTAAGTGGGAAAATTGCTTTCAGTGGATTTTGGATTGGGTCCATAGGCTTTGGTTTTTGAGGCCTGCTGTGAGGGAGAAACTTTTTTTGTTGTTTATTCCACATAAAAGGACAACGGTCTAACAGGTTCTGCAAGTTTTAAAAATAATACCTAAGATGAAGAAATGATTGAAATGTTAATCGGATGCAAATTGTAGACATTAAGTGCTAAATTCGCCACTGCTTAGGGTGTTTTTTAATCTGCGACTTGCATGAACATGTGAGTAATTTCAGCTCTTTGTTAATGCCATGGCACCCACCTGGCCAGGCTGTTCTTCCCCTTCCATGTGAAGTCAATGCCAGAAAGGATGGTTTTTTTTCAGAGCAGTCTTATCAAATCATTACATTTAGCTTTTTCTTAACTGTCCTTGCAATACAGTTTCCTAGATAATCAGCAAGAAAATAATAGTGCTCCAGATCTGAAGGAAGGTAAGGACCATGCTCCAATTAGGTTGGATGTTTATTAATTTAACTCACTGAGGAATTACTGACTACATCTAAGTCAATGTGGCCACAACTCTACTTCAATGACTTCTGCCAGGCAAAGGATTTTTACAACTTCAAGCCTTGTCACAGCTGGCTCTGAGCAAACCCTGAGGAAACATACAGCCTTCATATACAGGGCCTGATATAGAGTGTTATTTTCCAGCAGAACCAGTTGTTAGGAGACCTAATTCTATTTCACAAACTCCTGGGGGTTGCTTCCTTTTGAATCACAATCTGTTTTTCCAAGAGACTGGATCATCATTACATATGGCAATATCACAACAACCACGTCATCCTCCTAGCTGCTGCCTGCCCGTGGAAGAGGCTGGATGGCATTGCTATGTCTAAAAGGAAACATTCCTTTCCACTCACTTCCCTTTGTGGCACATTAGGGAAGGAAGATCAAAAGCTGTCCATCTGGACATGCAAAGAAGCCCAAGCTGGAGACACGGAGCTTTCACCCTCCTCTCTACCACACTCTGTGTGCTGGGGTAATGGTCACCAGTAGAGTGATTGCCACAGGCCTGTCCATACCAATGCAATGTTTCCAACCAGCTCTTGAAGGGGACAGTCCACAAGAGAAGAAAGTAGCTCTTTTCTTGACAGTATAGAAACACCTTCTCATTGTATTACAAAGGATTCAGGGATCATACTATAACCAAAACCAAAGTGAAGTGTTTTAGTGTCTGACAAACATGCTGATTTCTGCTATATGAGGAATGGTTCAGATAAACAAGAAACCTACCTCTGTTGTTTCCATACCACTTTCAAATACTTCATGCACGTACATGAAATAAGGGAGATTTCTGATTTACCACATACCACTGTCTACTCTTGTTATGAATTCGTGGCTTCAGTTCCTGTGTGTTATCTTCTCCTGCAAAAATCCTGACTGTTGTCAGGGTAGGGTAATGACAGAAACACAAGTCCAAATCATCAGTAGCATTGCATTACTCTTTAACACAGAAAAGCAGACATTCTTCAGCTGTGCCAGTTCCTATACGGGCATGGAGATTTACTGCAGCATACTCCACCTACTGTGGTACTATCCAGTTGAAGTCTGGAATATTCTTTTTAAGAGGGGATCTTTTTAGGCACAAATGTTATTACTCTCAAGTCCATCAAATTCCAGCAGAAAATTTACAGCACACTGTAGGAGCCAGGATGACACACTGTCCTAGTTTAAGAAGAATATAAATGGGACAGCATAACAGGGAGATAGCTAGAACAATGCTCTTCCTCAAACTGCTATGGTACTAATCATTATAACAACTAGGAACTAACACTAAATTGAGAGGGAGACAAATCTCTTGTTTATCTGACATATATAATTTGTCTCTCTGATAGGACAATATGTGGCAATTTTGTAGTGGCATTTTTTTAAAATCTTAACTTCCCTGGCAATCAGAGTTTGCTGTATGACTATTGGTGGTAGTTTAAAATAAAGCTCGGTTGTCGTGATTCTGTTTTTGAAGTACTTAGAATGTCAGTTCCTAGGAAACTTAGTGAAAATAAAGAGCTGCATGTAATAGAAAGATACTGCAACATCTGAATGGCTTCTGGCTAGATGGAAAAGTAATGTAGTAAGAACAAAACTGAAGGCTTAGTTACTTATATGAGGTGTAATTATCTTGCTAAAATCTGTAAGCAATTTAAAAAACATTTTTTCAAGGTCAGAAGGAGCAGCAGAGCACGGGAAAGATGAAAATAGTGGGTAAAATGAAAAAATGTAACCTGGAAGTCGAGAAGAATATTTTTGTATGCAGAACTAGAAATTCCAGTTTATAATTATGTAGTTTTATTTCACCCATTACTGACATCTTGAAGTTCATGAATTTCAATGTAGTCTGCTTTTTTGAAGAGTATTGCAATAGAAATGGTATTTGATTTGAAATTTGTTTTTCTCTGCCAGGGCATAATCTGCAGGGGATTCGGCTGGATCTGAAAACAAAAACTGTTGCTGCATTTTATCATCATGCTGACAATGACACTGACAACATGTACAAATCAGCTAGGTAATGAAGAAATTAAGCTTATAATAATTTATAGCTTGCCTCCTAAGAAAGCATGCACAGATTCTTCAAACATTAGTTGTCCATAACTCTATACTCTATCCTCAAAAATCAGAAAAGGGCCTTTAGCACTGTGAAAAGAGTACTGGTTTACTAAAAGAATGAGAATGAGAAAAGCAAGAGGGAAGACTGTAAAATAAAAATGGAGAAAAAACGCTTGAAAAAGTAGGTGGAAATACTGGTTAAGAAATAAGGCAGGAAATAGTGGTGTGGTTTGGGGAATGAGGACAGAAACACTGAGAAGTGAGAAGATATGAAAGGGAGGATTAAAGTCAGGACTTGGAAGGAAACAAAAAGGACAGTGGAAGCAGTGAGGAAAACACACTCAATGTTTGTTCCAAAGAATCATATCCTAAAGAGGTACCATTCATCCCACAACAAGGGCTTAACCATGTTGTAGAATAATTTTACTTCCCTGCCAAAAAAGCATGAGCTATAAGTAGTCAAAGAAAAGAAAATTTGAAAGAAAAAAAGAATTAATATCAAACTAAAAATTCACTACAGACTCACATAGAATGTACCTGAAGCTCAATGCATGCACATCTCAAAGGAAACATGAATCAATAAAAACTTACTACTTGCTGTTATATTAGCAGTTTTATTACTATTTAAGAATTACATTAGATTAAAAACTAGAAACTCCATAGAGTATGTAGATTCCATAGAGTTTCTCTTTGTTCAGAGATGGTCTGTGCTCCATACACTTTGGAATTGTGGCATGCAGAGATACTTACACTTTTATTTCTTTCATTTTTTAGGGGAGAAAAGGATGAACCAATTACCTATTTCTACAGAAAGCAGGGCTAGAAACATTTATAAGCACCATCCAACACCCTAAGTTAAAAAGACCACAGTCTGCTGTCAAATACTTTTTTTTTTTTTTTTTTCCAGAATAAAGCAAAATACAATATTCAGAGATAATCCATAGAGCCTCCCGGCAAACATGTAGAAACTGCTCCAGAAGTCAGTGAATTTCCTTCATGCCATTGGCTAAATTGCTTCAAACAGATTTATCTTCTCATTTATTCCCATTTTTGCATTTGGTGACTTGTTACAGCTCCAATTTGCTAATGATTTTCTTCAGTGACCATTTAAGGTTTCCTTATTATTCATCTGTTATGAAAAGAAGAAGCTGTCACTCCTTCCAAGTGCAATACTTTGCCATAAGAGTATAAAAAATGTATGAGAGAAGCCAAAGCATGTACAATGCTTTCATAAGTGACATGAAATTTTTTCTACTAACCTCAAAAAGGAGTAGTTGCCTAAAGAAGGTCATAAACTAATTACTTACCTTATTGTGCATTGCAGAAATTAGAAGAGCCACAGCAGAAAGAATACTGGATGATTACTTCAATATTCAATGATAAAATCATAGCAGAGTAACAGAGGACTTTCATCTGTTTTCAGTGATTCATTAATTTTATGCATTTTTTTCAGGGAATGAATAAAAATGATGGCCTTGGTGATACATAATTCAATGACTTTAAGTAACTAAAATAGAACCACATATGAAGAAGGAGAAGAAGAGTAAAATAACTGATAAAATTAATAAATTTAAATTGTCCAAGTCAATTTTCAAATCTGAGTAGTGTTCCAGGATGCCTCAAAATTTTGGGCACTAAAAAACAGATGCTTTTAAGGTCTGCTTTAAATGTGGGTGTCAGTCAGACAAAGGATGTAAGAAATAGAGCCTTTCAAATTATTACTCATATTTAAAAATTATTCTAGTTAAAATTAAATTTGAGGCATGTCTAAAAATAGTTAAATGTTTCTCAGAAAAAAAAAGGAAGGTTATAATGGCATGTAAGGTAGGTTTCTGCACTGACAGTGTGTGAAGGAAAACATCATAGGTAAATGGTCATCCCTAAACTATTATCTATAGGTTCTAGCAATTATGAATTTAAATAATGCTTAAAAGACATTTGAATATGTTGGTTTACAAACTTACAGTGAAATAAAGGCTGTTATGTTCTACAGTAGTGCTGTAGCATTTGTGATCTCCAAGATTTAGTTCACAATCATTATAAGTGGGATCAAATTATCAAAATTTGATTGATTAACCACTGAATGACTTCTTTAGAATCAACAACATAATAATTTGTTATCAATGAAACATGCCTGTATCCATATTGAGAACAGCAGGAATCTGAATAACCAGTCAAACTTAACCAGAACTTGATGCACTAAGTGGGTATTCTGCAGTAGCTGGAGCTCCAGTTGCTCACCAGAATTGCAAACTCTTGTTTGCAGAAACAGAAAGCCAAGACAAACCTTTGCTCCTGAAGACAACTATAACATTCATTGGCTGGTAGGTATTTCAGATAAAAATTTTGAAGCATATGTCTATGTGAACATGTTAATGAATAACTATTATTAGAACAGTGTTTTATAAAGCAGAAATAGCAAAGGCTGTTCATTTTCAAGATAGCAAGGTGAGAGTTTTTAGTTGTTATATGCAGGAAGCAAATTTTTCTTCACTTTAAAAAGAACCTTGGATCTGCCTCCTATGCAACATTTAGTGATCGGCCCATATTGACAAATCTACCCTTGAGCCTGGGGATAGCCAACAAGCCCCCCATTAAGGGGGTTGCACACTCTGCTTGCACACAATTGCCATGGAAATCAGTAACACATAGAAGAACTACTTAGGAAAAAGTCTATCAGTGGACACCTGCCCATACCCCCAAGGAACCCGGGTCTGCAAAAAGATCATGTAATTTCATAAGAACTGCATACATTTCCAACTCTCTCCTTTGTCTTAGTATCCACAGAACCCCCTTTTAAAAATCATATCTGTATAAACACGGAATCACAGAATGGTACAGGTTGATAGGGACTTCCAGAGGCCATCTTTTCCAACCCCTCTGATTTGCTCAAAAGCTGAGCCCATTCAACAATGCTGGCTGAGCCTTTGCGAGACCAGATTAAAAAATAATAATAATAAAAAAAATGCTGTGCTTCAGCAGCTTGGAGAGAGAAGTGAGAAAATTTGAGAGAAACAACCCTGAAGACACCAAGGTCAATGAAGGAGGAGGAGGAAGTGCTCCAAGCACAAGAGCAGAAGTTCTGCAGTGTGTGGAGGCTGTCTCCCTGCAGCTCATAGTGTACTACTTCATAGCAGATACCCACTCTGCAGCCCATGGAGAGGTCCACAGTAGAGCAGCTGGATCTGGCCTGAGAGAGGCCGTTGCCCATGGAGAGCCCCTGCAGGAGACCATGGAGAACCTACACATGTGCAGAATCTGGGCAGGAGAGGAGGCCATGGTGGAACAGGAAGTCGGGCTCGGAGCTGCCACCCATGGGGTAACCCAGCTGGAATAGCGATGGTCCATGGTATGGACCCACACTGGAACTGTTCTTGAAGAACTGCAGCCTGTGAGAATTCCGCATTGGATCAGTTTGGGAAGGTTGGCATCCCATGGGAGAGACCACACTCTGGAACAGAGGAAGAATGTAAAGATGATGGAGCGATATAAATGAAGTGGTAAAGACTGACTGTGTACCCCATTCCCTGTGCTGCTTGGGGGGGAGGATGCTTGGGGCATGGATGTGGGGGAAGGGAGTTTTAGCTTGCTTTTAGCTCTCACCGCTCTAGTAAGTTATCAATAGTTAGTAAATAATATGAATATCCCTTATGATAAGTCTGTTTTGCTTGTAATCTCATAGAATCATAGAATGGTTTGGATTAGAAGGGACCTTAAAGATCACCTAGTTCCAAGCCCTCTGCCAAGGGCAGAGACACCTTGACTAGACCAGATTGCTCAAAGCCCCATCCAGCCTGGCCAGGGATGGGACATCCACAGCTTCTCTGTAATAGGCAACCTGTGTCTCACCACCCTCATTGTAAAGGATTTCTTTCAAATATCTAATCTAAATCTACACTTTTTTTTTTTTTTTTTTTTTTTAGAACCATTACTCCTTGATCTATCACTACACTCCCTGAAAAAATGTCCCTCCCCAGCTTTCCTGTAGGCCCCATTTAGGTACTGGAAGGCTGCTATAAGGTCTCCCCAGAGCCTTCTCTTTTCCAGGGTGAACAACACCAATTCTCTCAGCTGTCTTCATAGGCGAGGTTCACCACCCTTTGATCACCTTTGTGGCCCTCCTTTGGACTCATTCTAATACATCCATATCTTTCTCGTGCAGGGGCTCCAAAGCTGAATACAGTGCTCCAGGTGGGGTCTAACAAGATGTAGTGGGTTATGTGGCAAGGTTTTGGTAACAAGGGGGTGCAGGCATAGCCTCTTGTGGGAATAATCCAGAAGCTGCCCCATGTTAGATAAAGGCTAGTTTCAGCTGGCTGCAAAGGTACCTGCCACTAGCCAGAGCCAAGCCAATAAGTGATGCTGTTTGTGCCTCTGTGAGAGCTGATTTAAGAAGGGAAAAATCAGCTGTGCAACAGCAGCCGAGAGTGCAAGGAGTGAGAGCCAGCCCTGCAGACACCCAGGTCAGTGCAGAAGGAGGGCAGGAGGTGCTCCAGGCAGGCAGCAGCAGTTCCCCTGCGGCTTGTGGAGAGGCCCCTGGTGGAGCAGGCTGTCCCCCTGCAGCCCATGGGTCCCACATGGAGCAGATCTCCACTCTGCAGCCTGTGGAGGAGCCCCGGGTGGAGCAGGTGGATGTGGCCTGGAGGAGGCTGCAGCCCATGGAAAGGAGCCCACGCAGGAGCAGGGGCTCAGTGAGATTGACATCATCCCTTTCAAGTAAACATGAATCTGCAAATAGGGTCCCATGGTTGCAGAGTCCAAAACACTGTCCCTAACACCTGCTCCACAGACAGTTATTGACCTGCATTATCAATGCCCTCCTCCTCACACCCTCAAAACCTGCAGTACTGAAATCACCACATGGGCCCCCATGCCCTTGACTTCCACTCCTGGAACTCTTAGTCACTTCTGATACTTTCCAGGATTCCCCTAATAGTATCATTTTTTCCCGCATGGAAAAAAATCAGAGGACAAGTAGTCAGAGGTTCAGAGGAGCTTCAGCAGTCCTTCCACATAATCCAAGTCCCCTGCATGCAGCAAAGCATGGTTTAGAGTCTGGCAGCCCAGTTCTTTGCTTGAAGAAACATCTGGCTACTCTTCAAATTTGAGGGTAGTCAACCTATTTTTTATTGTAAGCTCTTAGGTGGGGCAGGAGCCTTCCTCCTGGTGAAATCACCACCTTCCATCCTTCACCTCTTCCAGAGGTTGTACTTAACCTTAGTACTAGGAGTGGATACTGCCTATGTCTCTACTGCAGTTGAGGGTCCAGAGATCTTCAAGTTGTGTATCACAAAGAAGTTCCTGTCAATTTCCCTTTCATCTTTTATGTTGCTGCACAGACCATTCACTTCCTCTTGTAACTCCTCCACTTGGTACCCAGTTCCTCCAAGATAGCACACCTCCTGCAGGACAGAGGGACATCTCTCCCAGCATCAGAGGACCCAGAAACTCCCTGCAACCTGGAATTTGGAGGGCTGCATCCTCAAGCTGAACCTCTGGAATGGGAATCTACTCCAACACCTGCTGGGGAAACTGTTCTGTGACATGTAGCCACCACACCTGTAGCTGTTTATACCAGTACAGTTTCATTTGAAGTCTCCATTGCACCCTACTTTACAAACTGCTGTAGCTGTTGGATGCTTCCATTAGCTGTGCTGTAAGCCTGAGTCCTTTATAGGCACCATCTGAAAGGGTGCTTAACCCTCTTTAATCAGCAGGCCAGGGCAGCTGACCACACTCAACAGAAACTACTAGAGTTTCCTCAGACCCAAACATGAGTCATTTTTTCATTAACTGGTAGCAGAGAAAACACAGACCCAAACTAAAGCATACCAGTCATTGTTGCTTGGTGTTACATAAAAATGTCTGACTGTACATGCTCAGACCCACAGACCAGACATAAATAAAATAACTCTTACTTGCTAGGGAGACAGTCTATTGTGGGGAGAATTCCGAATATGAATGTGTGATGGAAAAAACAACATCTTATCTCCATTCCATAGACCTCTCTATTTAGCTGTTCCGTGTTTATTTATAACATCTAGAACTGGGCAATCAGAGTGCAAGGGCTGAATACAACCACTTTATAAAAGAAAATCATGTTACATTTCTATGGTAGCAGCACTAATCCATCCCAGAACGTGTAAAATTTTTACGCTAGTTGTTCCATGTAAAAATAGTCCAGAGTATCGGGGAAAATCTTTGTAATGTGAGGAGTACTAGTAAAAGTAATATTCCCATGATATTTTCAGGTAGTCTAAAGAATACTTATATCGTAAGAAGCATCACTGTTTATTTTTTGTGTGTGTTTGTTCAGTCAAAGACTGAAAGACTGTACAGCAGCTCCAAAATTTAGGAAGTGGAAAAGAGAGAAAACATGCTTTTTAGATGTTGCAAAATCCGTAGGGTATGAGATATATTAAGAATAGCATACATAAGATGTGGAAGTATATGACTTTGTATGGTAACATCATACAGAATTATACGCTGTGTTAACAGCCCTTAAATGGTATAAATTATCTTGTAACTATACAGGAAAAAAAAATCATTTGATTAGCTTACAGAGTATTCACAAATTTGGGCTGATTAAGCTGTTGAGCAAGCAGCAATTAGTAAAAACATTCCATACACTATTTGCTTTCCACAACCAACAACTAAATTGGTGTTATGAATACTTTCAACTATAGCTGCATTTATGGTATACAAATTCTAGTTTCTAAAGGGATGTACTAAACTACCATATAATTATCAATTATCAAATTATCAATTGACATGTGTCTTCCATAATAAAATCCATAAGACATATCTAGCAAGTTATAAGAGAATTTCAATATTTCCTTGAGTTAGAATTCTGTAATGTTTTATACCTGTCTTGATACTGTAAAATTTTAAGAGAGCTGCAGTACTACCTTTCTTTCAGAGGTAATCAAAAGTTCAGTTTTTATCTTTGTTTAATCTCCTGTGTTCAAGTGCAGGAAAGAGTGGAGCAAGATGCAGTAAAAACATTTGTGTATTTTAAATAGTGGTTCTTTATGAGAGCTCTTAACTTCAAAATTATTATTTAGGACTGATAATTATACTTTGGAAGAGTTGCTGCTTGATGTTTAATCCAAGACTGATGTGTGAATGCTAGTAACAAAGCAATCCTTCACTACAGCTTAAAAAAAAAGAAAAATAATAATAATGTGGCTCTTATAAAGTTTGATATTTAATATTAATTCATATAATATAAAATTGTTCTATGGCATGTGGTATTTAGGACAGCATTAACTAATTTAATTAAATACTCTACTGCTAGAACTTCTTGAGAAATATGATCTCAATTCACATATGTAGTAAAGGAGAATATAGATTAGTGGGAAACCAATGAGGTGAATAGTAAGAGTGAAGAATGTAGTAAGAGTTATATAGGTAACTGCACACACAGAGAGGTAAATAGCTGAGATGAAGTTAAATGCTCACTGTCAACTTGTTATTTGATCCCTAGATCACAACTTCTTCTAAAACCTCACTCCTGAGAATGGTAGTAATTACCAAAAATCTGTGCTGATTGTATTTCATCCCAGACTGTCAGCTTCCAAGAGGTATGAAAAATATATTTAATTTAGCATGATTAGATTATCAAATTATATAAATTGCCACAGTTCCTGTCATTAAAGACAACAGGAGAATTTACACAAGTCAAGAATTCATTGTTTCCACTGAACTCTAGAGTGTCTTCAAATTATTTGAAGGCTTTAAGTTCACCATATCTCTAAAGTACATCTTCAGGCATATACAATATACATTTTCAATTCCTAAATTTGCTTATATTGTAAATTAAATTCCAACACCTCTTTAAAATGTTTCATTGAATAATATCAGTGGGTAACAAAGCTTAGAATTGACACTGAAACTTTTTTTTTTTTAAATGAATATTTCTGAAGAATTCATGTGAGAAGTAGAGACCTAGTCTGAAGATGTACTCAGATGTTTGAAATTGTTATTCATGGAAAAAGTTAATTATAGGTTGATGCTGCAAATAGGGATTCTGGGTTGGCACCAGAGTTGTTATTCAATCTTTTTTTTTAATTTTCCTTGTGCTTACTTTCCTCTTAGTCTGTCTGCTCGCTGAAACATCACAGCAAATTACTAAGAGATCAATTTTTTTACCTACACTTATTTCTTATTGCTTTTTATTCTTTAATTTTAGCTGTAACAAAGTTGTAGCAAGATTGCCTCCCCCAATTTCACAGTTGTCATCACCATTTAGTTGCAAACCTTACTGAATCAATGTTTGCTCTACAAGACAGTACCATTTGATCTCCTATAGCTGAGCTTTTTTTCCAGTCCTACAAACTGAGAAGGTTACTACAAGGTCTGTGAAAATAAAACACCATTAAGTGGAAGATGGAACTTTACAGCTCTATAATACCAGTAGGATGATTTAGCAACACCTATTGACCTAACCTTGAGAATGAAAAACAGCTCCTTTGAAAGAGAGAACTATATATACACATGCACATTTATGTGGATGTTTGTCTTCTCCACCAACTCACGTTATGGCAAACTACAAAATTGCCCACTGAGAGGGAAAGAGCATTTATAAAAAGGTATTACACATATACTTCAAAACCTAATTTTTGCTGCTTGAAATATATCTTTTATATTACACACTGTCTTTGTTTTTTTTTAAGAAGAAACTTGATTTTTTAATTCTTTAGTATAAGGAAATCATTTAATATTTATATTTAATATTTAATATTAATAAAAAAAATAGTCAGGATTTCTGAACCTTTTTTCAAAAGTATATTAGAAAATAGCTCAAATATTTTATGACAGGCAAGCAATACACACTTGGGCCATCAATGCTGTTAAACAATCATATAAGTTGCAATATCAGGGGATTGATTATTCATGATATTATGGAGCCTATACTCCATAAGTGTAATAATTCCTAGTTACTCAAGTGGAATAGCACACATTGGAAACCAGAGTGAAAACATCTAAACATATTTTTGCATAGCATAGAAAAGTTTAGGTTTGAAAAGACCCTTAAGATCAAGTTCAACCATCAACCTATCACTATTATCACCACTAAAACATATCCCTAAGTGCTATATCCACACATCTCTTAAATACCTCTAGAGATAGGGACTCCACTGTTTTCCTTGACAGCCTGATCCAATGCCTAACCACCCTTTTCATGAAGAAGTTCTTCCCGATATCCAATCTAAACCTCCCCTGGTGCAGTTTGAGTCCATTGCCTCACGCCCTAGGACTTGTCACCTGAGAAAAAGAGATCCCACGTCTCCACAACCTCCCTTCACATAACTAGTTTTGCTTCCATTTCAAAAAGGCAGTTTTAACCCTCCATGCCCCCCAGATGCAGTAATGTCTTCTAAGCTGGCTCCTATCACTCTGGAGGAAATAAAAATACAATAGTAAGAATTAAGAGGAAAATACCAGAGAACATTCGCCCATAAAATGTCTGGGTGACCCCGTTTGAGTTTGTGAGGAACCCTTGGGATGGGTGTGGGCCCAGGTGGGCCTGATCATGGCCATTTAGGGTCCTTTAGTGCCTCTAGAGCCCTGAGGCACCGTGAAAAAGTGACTGAAAGTGAAGCCCACTCATACCTAATAGAGTGAGAAAGTCTAGGCCAAGGAAAAGAAAGAAGTAGAGAAAGGAAAAAAAAGATAAACATGACTTATTTGAAGAGCAATGTCAACTCAACATGCCTGGCTGGAATTAGAGAAGTTATTGGTTTTGGTGCTGAGCAACACTGGACAAAACCTAGACTGCAATGTCCTGTATTTGTAATAAAAACATGTGATCACCTTGTCTTAGATAGTAAGTCTTGCTCAGCAGTGCTTAAATCATTTAACAAGTGCTCTAAGCATTGTTTTGTTGTTGTTGTTTTTTCCTATTTTTTTCCATAGTTAAAGCAAGTTAAAAGAAATGAAATGACTGGATTTTGACCACTCACTGTGAAGACTGAGCACAAAAACATTCTTGAGTTGCAAACAGAGAAATATTATGTGTACTCTTGGTCATCAGTTTAGAAAATGACCTAGAAATAAAATATTGTCAGCTTACATCTTGCTGACTAAAATTCAAGAAAAATGAAAAAAAAAATTGTAATGTAAGTTACTTGTCAAAAACTGCAATGGAGTCCAACTGGAATCACAAGTGCTACTTACAGCATTCACAAGGGCGAGAGGTCCAGTATCACTGTGAAGTATGACTGGTTTTCAGAAGTCACTTTTGGCAGTACAAGTCTCACAAGGAGAGGAAGTTTTAAACTGATGAATACATTTGGCAGCAGAGGGAAAATATTCTAAAACAAAGCATTAAAATATGAACAGGGAAGTTTTACAAAAAATAAATAAAAAAAAAAATGCAAATTTCATCCATAGAAATGTAGATAGGTTCTTAACTCGTCTGAAGAAACATCATATTAGTTAGGCTGGAGAGCTACCCTACAACATGATTTAGCAATGAGACTGATGCACATTTATTTATTTATTTATTTATTTATTTTTACTTTCTTGTAGATGTACTTTGTTTACTTTTTTGTACTTTCTTTTAGCATTCTTACCAGCACGTAAAATTAGATGCATTTATGGAGCAACTTTCCCATCTTTTTGTTGTTATCCAAGAATGAAAAGTGAACACCACAGGAAGAAAATATCAAGTCTCTTCAAAGCTTTGTTTTCCTCCATAAAGGAGTTCTTCAAAGACAAATGGCCTGTCAGATGAGAATGGTAGAGAGATCATTTTTGCACTGATTGCTTCAACCCTCTGAGAGTCTAAACTTCTATTAACAAACTGACTTCATCCTGGAAATTAATAAGGGGTTGTAAAGTAGTTAGATAATTATAGCTATTTGAGTTCTTTGACTCACAGGAAGATCAGGTAACAAATTGGCACTTCTTAAATTATGTCTATCAGTCATTCATAAGTGCAGGTAGACTGGTAATGAGCAGTGCACAAGAACTGTTGAGCTTTCTCTTATTCTGATGCCATTTGAAAATCTGAATTAAAAGTGTGGTTTTAGAGGAATTATTCCTGTAAAAACTGTAGATACCCTTGGAAAAAAACTTGAAGTTTAAAAAGACTGGCCAGCAGAAACAAACATAAAAACATGTCTTATATGTCAAGGCACATGCAAGACAAAGAGGTGATCCAAGACAACCAGCATGGCTTCACCAAGGGTAATTCAAGCCTGACCAACCCGGTGGCTTTTTATGACAGAGTGACTGCCTCAACTGACAAAGGAAGACAGACTGATGTCATCTACCTGGACTTCTGCAAGGCCTTTGGCATGGTCCCACATGACATCCTGCTCCCCAAATTGAAGAAATATGGAATTGATGGGTGGCATATTCAATGGATAAGGAGTTGGCTCAAAGGTTGCACTCAGAGAGTGGTGGTCAGTGGCTCTATGTCCAAGTGGAGGCCAGTGATGAGTGGTGTACCTCAGGGGTCTGTCCTTTGACTGGTACTGTTAAATATCTTTATCAATGACATAGACAGTGGGATTGAGTGCACCCTCAGCAAATTTGCAGATGACACCAAGCTGAGTGGTGTGATTGATACTATAGAAGGAAGAGATGCCATTCAAAGGGACCTGGAAAAGCTTGAATATTTGTCTCATGTGAACCTAATGAGGGTCAACAAGTCCAAGTGACAGGTGCTGCACCTGGGCTGGGGCAATCCCAGACATGAGTACAGACTGGGAGAACTCATTGAGAGCAGCCCTGCAGGGAAGGACTTGGGGGTTCTGGTGGACAAAAAGTTTGACATGAGGCAGCAGTGTGCACTTGCAACCCAGAAGGCCAACTGCATCCTGGGCTGCATCAAAAGAGGAATGGCCAGGAGGTTGAGGGAGGGGATTGTCCCCCCTTTTTGTGAGCCCCCCTTGGACTACTGCTTCCAAGTCTGGATCCCCCAGCACAAGAAGGATGTTGGTCTGTTAGAATGGGTCCAGAGAAAGGTCACAAGGATGATCAAGGGGCTGGAGCACCTCTCCTATGAACAAAGGCTGGGAGAGCAGAGGGCTCCGGGGGGACCTCATTGCAACATTTCAGTAAGCAACTTTCTACTCAGGCAGATAATGACAGGACAGGGAGGAACGTTTTCAAACTAAAAGAGGGGAGATTTAGATTAGAGGTTATGAGGAAATTCTTCACTCAGAGGGTTTGTTCTGAAGCCAAGAGGTTGTAGATGCCCCATCCCTGGAGGTGTTCAAGACCAGGTTAGATGAGGCCCTGAGCCACCTGATCTAGTGGGTGTGTCCCTATGTTAGGGGGCTTGGAACTAGATGATCTTTAAGGTCCCTTCCAACCCAAGCCATTCTATCATTCTAAGATTCTATGAGAAACAAAAACAAAAACAAGCAAATAAACAAACAAAAACAAAGCAACAAACCAGAACAAAACAAAACAAAACAAAATCACATACACATTGACAACAAATAAACTTTAAGTCAGGTCTGTCTGCCCTGTCTTACCTATTGAACTCTCTCTTGTCTGATCCTGGTAGGTTCCCCACCTCCACTCTCCCCTGATTTCTTTAGTTTTCTCAGATTCATCTAGTCCATGATAATCACTCCTTTGTGTGCTGTTACTGGAAATCACATAGAAATCTACAGTCCTGGGCTCTAAAACCTTAAAGTATCTTCTGCCAAGCTCCCACTACACTTCGGGGTCCTATAAAACACTATTGTCACTAGCAAAAAGAACATTTAGAAAAAACTTAGAGCATGGCAACAATAATATTTATTGTGATCATCACTAATATCCAGTAACTGCAGAGTTTTTCATCTCTTTTAATTCATTTTTCAATACATCTTTCCATTCAATACCCTATTGTTTGAACTCAAAAGTAATATCACTGAATCAACTTCAGCCTCACAAGAGGAGGATGAACAAATTCAAATTGCAAGGAAAGGTAGTTACACAAATTGATAAACCTCATTGTCTTCTCAATGTCTGTGTCCACATGACAAAGCACTACTCAATAGTATTTTTTAAAATTGAGGCTCTGAACTACTTCAATAGAAACTACAAACAGGATCTGTAAATCACATATTCCACAGTTTGTTTATTTATTTCTTCATTCATTCTTCCTTTCTAATTGTTGTTAAAAATATAGCATTAAAAAAATGTCATTCACAGGTTGGAGAAGTAAATGACCAAATGCTTTAAAAACATACTGATTTTTCATGTGCTGCACTTGGGAGCTGTCAATAGGAAGCTGATTTCTTTTGAAGATCATCCCATTTTATTACAGCTTTGGGCCTCAAGGATTTTTGAAGATTGTTCTTGTCAGCCACTTGCCACACATGAAGTTTTGTGCATTGAAAACAGTTTTTAATTAGGTATCAGAGGTGAGTTTTGCATTAGAGTTTTAAATACGTGTATTGATCCCCTTTATGTCAAAGAGGCCTTAACTTCTGAGAGACTCTGAGCATTTACACAAGGCTAATGAAAAAAATCCGTATTATAATTCATTTGAAGAAGAGGAGTCATAGTACCACTGGTGCAACTGATCAGCATCTGCAGTCTCAATTTCTTTAAATGTTGCTATTTAACATGGGAAGAGAAGTAAAAAGCCTTGCAGATGACTTGTCTATGGTTTGGATGATACTTGCAGGTCCATGTTAATAACTCCCAGAATTCTTCAGCAAATACAATTTCCAAAGGTGCTTGGCCAAGAAAGCTACCTTGATTGCTGCATTTTCCTCATTCTGAAAATAACCTGAATCCTTTTAAGAGCCTAGGGAAATCTTTGATGAATAATTCTAGTTTTCTGTTTGAAACCTCTACAGTCTCCCTGCAAAAGCTGTGCAAACTGTTGCACCAAACTTCTGACAAAGTGATAACATGGAACACCTCTAGTTGTAGGTCACTTCTCTCCAGGATTTATTTTCTTCCTAAAAAGATCAGCTAGCCTGTTCACACTTGTCTCAGCAGGAAAAGGTTTATTCCCCCCATATCAAACAACTTTTAGAAAAAGTACATGCACAATTTACCCCCCCACTCCAAAGGTGCTGATATTATGCTTAATTTAGTGGCATGGCTAATTAATTTCTGTGCTGTGCTTCTATCCCTGAATTCTTTTTAATCTCCCAGGCACATATAATTTGAGATTTCATGCTGTTTTTGAAAGCCTGTGACAGATCTCATCATTTGGAACAAATGTTCTAAGAATGCTATCCAGGAAAGTGAGGCAGGTCTTTATTGGCAAAGCCCAGCAGGGAAACACAAGGATTCCATAGATACTAACTTCTGGTAGATAAAACACATATGTATTAACTCCCCTGTTCTTTGCCTAGGCCAGAGGCTATCTATTACAACCACTTGCACTGACTAATTTTCAGTAGCTCATAATATCTTGACCCTTTAAATGTGATTTAGTTTTCAAGATAATAATCCAAATTTGTTAGTGTTTTTAGAATGTGAAGAGAAAACACATATGACAAGAAAGCAGTAGTGGGGCTGAAGGGTTCTTTCAACAACTTACTAAAATCAAATTAATTAAGGATTTGGGATCAGAAATTTCATTTCTAGCTCTCTCATTTTTTAGATTTTGTGGTAGGTAAGTACTTAGACGATGGTAACAAGCAGCAGCAAAGAAGTCATTTACTGTTTTGTATTCATAGAAACGTAGAATGATAGAATGGCTTGGGTTGGAAGGGACCTTAGAAATCATCTAAATCCAAAGCCCCTGCCTTAGGCAGGGATGCCACCCACAAGATCAGGTTGGCCAAGGCCCTATTCAGCCTGGCCTTGAACACATCCAGGGATGGGGAATCCACAACTTCTTTTGGCAACATGTTCCAGTTCCTAACTACCCTTACAGTGAAGAATTTCCTCCAAATGTCTAATGTAAATTTATCCTTTTTCCCCCCATTTTTCCTGTAGACCTCTTTTAAGTATTGTAAGGCCACTATAAGGTCTCCTCTCCACACTGAACAATATCAACTTTCTCAGCCTTCATCTTGAGGAAATCTGTTCTGTGGCTTACCTAAGAAATGTTAGGATGGATGTTCTTTTTGTTTATTTTTTTGTTTGATCTGAACATGTAAAATAAGCTCTAATAGATGTAGTTGAATTGCTTGGAAGGTCTTCAGGACCATATTGAGTTGGTGGTTTATAGAAATGAAGATACGGAGCATGTGAGTTGACTATGTTTTCTGAACATAAAGTTACACTGATGTCCACTTAGGTATATTTTGTTTGAAGCTAAGAGTCAGTGATAGCTGTTCAAATGGATACCTTTATGGTAAGGTGAACTGAAAAATAGGAAGTCCATTCGTGTTATGTATTTCATTTTTCCTCAAATATGAACAAACTAAACTTTAGAAATTCAGAGGATGGGTCTTTTTTCTTAGTTTGCAAAGGCAATAACAAAGACATTTTAAAAGGAAAGGTAATCATTTTCACAGATTTATAGACACAGTCAATGAATCTTGACTGATCTGCATCTTAATTTGAAATGAGTAATTTAAGCAGTTAAATTTTTTATCTTGGTGGATAGTGATTTTTACAGACTCTGGCAGAACAATCAACAAGAGCCACATTGCAATCACTTCCTCTGGATTGTAGCTACTACAAGGAACTTGAGAAAGATTCATCATTTTGTTGTGGTTTAACCCAGCCGGTATCTAAGCACCACACAGCCATTCACTCACCCTCCACCCAGTGGGGATGGGGGAGAGAATTGGAAGAAAAATAAAAGCTTGCGGATTGAGGTAAAGCAGTTTATTAGGACAGAAAAGAAATATTATTATTATTATTATTATTATTTTATTATTTTTATAATAATTATAATTATTTACTAATAAATAATAATAATAATAATAATAATGACAAAGGGTGTCAAGGACAACAAGAAGGGCTTCTTCAAATACATCAGTAGAAAAAGGAAGACCAGGGAAAATGTCAGCCTGCTGCTGAATGGGGTATTGACAAAGGATACAGAGAAGGCAGAGTTACTGAATGCCACCTCTGCTTCAGTCTTCTCTGCTAAGACCTACCATCAGGAATCCCAGACCCTGGAGACAAGAAAGAAAGTCTAGATAAAGGAAGATTTTCAAGGAGGATCAGGTCAGAGATCATTTAGGCAAACTTGACACGTACAAATCCGTGGGCCCGGATGGGATGCACTCCCGTGTGATGAGGGAGCTGGTGGAAGTTCTTGCTAGATCGCTCCATCATCTTTGAAAGTTCATGGAGAACAGGAGAGGTGCCTGAGAACTGGAAGAAGGTCAGTGTCACTCCTATTTTCAAAAAGGGCAAGAAGGAGGACCCAGAAAACTACAGGCCAGTCAGTCTCAACTCCATCCCTGAAAGGGTGATTCACCAAGGAGAAATCATGCTTAACCAATCTGATAGCCTTCTATGATGAGATGACTAGCTGGGTAGACGAGGGGAAAGTGGTGGATGTGGTGTACCTTGACTCCAGCAAGGCTTTTGACACTGCCTCCCATACCTTCATAGACAAGATCAGGAAGTGCAGGCTAGATGAGTGGATGGTGAGGTGGATTGGCAATTGACTGTATGGCAGAGCTCAGAGGGTTGTGCTTAGTGGTGCGGAATCAGTTGGAGGCCTGTAGCTAGTGGTGTCCCCCAGGAGTAAGTACTGGGACCAGTGTTGTTCAGCGTATTCACCAATGATCTGGATGATGGAACAGAGTGCACCCTCAGCAGGTTTGCCGATGACACAAAGCTGGGAGGAGAGGCTGATACCTCAGAGGGCTGTGCTGCCATTCAGAGGGACCTTGACAGGCTGGAGGGTTGGGCAGAGAGGAACCTCATGACGTTCAACAAAGGCAGAGTCCTGCACCTGGGGCAGAATAACCCCAATCACCAATACAGGCTGGTTGACCTGCTGGAGAGCAGCTCTGCAGAGAGATACCTGGGAGTCCTGGTGGAGAGCAGGCTGACCATGCGTCAGCGATGTGCCGTTGTGGCTGAGAAGGCAGATGATATCCTGGGTTGCATTTGAACGAGTGTTGACCACAGGTGAAGGGAGGTAATCCTCCCCTTCTACTCAGCCCTGGCGAGACCACAGCTGAAGTATTGTGTCCAGTTCTGGGCTCCCCACTACAAGAGGATGTGGTGGTTTTGCTCATGTGGGCAACTGAGCTCAACCACAACTTCTCTCACTCCCCCTCCTCAAAGGGGAAAGGGGAGAAAAATATGATGAAAAGGGCTCAAGGGCTGAGATAATAACAGGGAGATCTCTCAACAATTATTGTGGCAGGCAAAACAGACTCAGAGTAGAGAGAGAGTAAAATTTCTTGCCTATTACTAACAAGCTAGAGAAGTGAGAAACAAAGGAAAGAAACCAAAAACACCTTCCCCCCATTCACCTTCTTCCACCTCCTTCCCCCGAGCAGTGCAGGGGAATGGGGAATGGGGGCTGCAGTCAGTCTATAGCACTTCATCTCCACCGCTCCTTCACGGTCCCTCTCTGCCCCTGCTCCCCGTGGGGTCCCTCCCACGGGATGCCATCCTTCCCGAACTGAGCCTGCGGGGGCTGCCCACAAGCAGCAGCTCTTCAAGACCTGCTCCCACATGGCTCCGTACCACGGGGTCCATCCATCCCCCAGGAGCAAACTGCTCCAGCACGGGTCCCCCACGGGCGGCAGCTCCCCCCAGACCTCCTACTCCTGCGTGGGCTCCTCTCCACGGGCTGCAGCTCCGGCCCGGGGCCTGCTCCTGCGGGGGCTCTCCATGGGCCGCAGCCTCCTCCAGGCCACATCCACCTGCTCCACCGGGGGCTCCTCCACGGGGGGGCTGCAGCGTGGAGATCTGCTCCGTGTGGGACCCATGGGCTGCAGGGGGACAACCTGCTCCACCATGGTCCTCTCAACAGGCCACAGGGGAACTTCTGCTCCAGCATGTGGAGCACCTTTCCCCCTCCTTCTTCATTGACCTTGGTGCCTGCAAGGCTGTTTCTCACTCCTCTCTCTCTCCCAGCTGCTGTTGAGCAGCAGGCGTTTTTTTTTTCCTCTTTCTGAAATATGCTTTCATAGAGGTATAAACATCCTATCTTATTGCTCGGCTCTGGCCAGCAGCAGGGCCCCCTTATCTAACATGGGGTAGCTTCTGGATTCTTCTCACAGAAGCCACCCCTATGGCCCCCCACTACCAAAACCTTGCCACGTAAACCCATTATAGAGGGACATGGAACAACTGGAGCAAGTCCAGCAGAGGGCTACAAAAATGATTAGCAGATTGGAGCACCTGTCATACAAGTACAGGCTGAGAGAGTTGGGCCTGTTTAGCCTGGAAAAGAGGTCTGAGGGGATATCTCATCAGTACATATAAATATTTGAAGGGAGGGTGTCAAGAGGATGGAACCAGACTCTTTTCAATTGTGCCCAGTGACAGAACAAGAGGCTACTGGCACAAACTGAAGCACAGGAGGTTCTGGCTGAGTATGAGGGAGCATTTCTTTACTGTGAGGGTGACAGAGCATCGGAACAGGTTGCTTAGAGGTTGTGGAGTCTCCTTCTCTGGAGATATTCAAAGTGTGCCTGTATGCCATCCTGTGCGATGTGCTTGAGGTGATCCTGCTTGGCAGGGGGTTTGGACTAGATGATCTTCAGAGGTCCCTTCCAACCTCAATCATTCTGTGATTTTGTGGTTCTGCAATAATGTGTACAAAACAAGTGATGCACGATAAAATTGCTCACCACCTGCTGACTGATGCCCATCCCATCCCCAAGCAGTGGTCCCCCTGCCCCTGGCCAGCTCCTCCATATTAATTGCTCAGCATGATGTCAGATAGTGTGGAATATCCCTTTGGCCAGTCTGGGCCAGCTGTCCTGGTTCTGTCCCTTCCCAGTTCCTCGTGCACCCCCTCCACTGCCTCCTCACAGGCAGGGCGATATGAGATGCTGAAAAGTTCTTGGCTTAGTGTAAGTAATGCTCTGCAACAAATAAAACATCAACGTGTTATCAACATTTTTCTCATCCTAAATCTAAAACACAGCACCATACCAGCTACTAGGAGGAAAATTAACTGTATCGTAGACAAAACCAGGACAACTTTCAAACCCCCATTCTGCATACTGCAAAAGGTAAGTTTTAAAATTTTGCTTGGCAAAAAGTGTGAATTCACTTCTACCCTTGAAACCATGGAATATTCTGCATAGGCCCATATATTCTACTTAAGCACAGTACAATACAGATATTCTGAGAAAGGAGAGGTTGCTCCACTTCACAAAAACTTCCTTTTTTCTTTTGTCCAGTACTTCGATTTACCAAATAATGCATGCTCCAAATATGCGTGCTCCAGAGGAATAAACAACAGTAATATGTGCAACCTGTGTTTTGCACTACTTATTAAATTATCCTTGGCTGGTATTTAGTTAGTTATTGACAGTTTACTTACATTAGTCTTCATACTGTTTTAACATACTTACCATAATTTCTAAATACAAGATAAGAAAGAATATTTCATAAATGTGCATGGGTGATGAAAGCTTTCTTTTGGATATATTATTCTTATTTTTAAAAATACATATCCCAAAAGATTTTAAATATATGAGTTACATAACCAATTGCAGGAAAAATCTTCTATTCTGATCCCACACAGGTCTGCCCTGCTGACAAGCACTGACCAAGTATTTGTTTTATATAAATGTTAATGGTTAGGCAATTGCAGTAATTCCTTAACTGCTCATTGTTTCAGCATTATTCAATACTTCATCATATATGTTGCAATTAATTTGTTTTTAAAACCACTTTCTGATAGATGGATAGAGAGAGTCTTACTGATAGCTAAACAAGCCCATACAACATTTAAAGCCCATTTTTTTAGGGATAAATTCAATAGGTAATACAAGAAACAAAATTTAATTACTACTTATGAAATGGTTGGATAAACATAACATAAATCAAAAGCTAACCAACCATGGCTGTTATCATTATCTTGAATGGAATTGTGATTGTTTGGAGACTGCAGATTGTTGTTATGATTAATATAATTTGTACTGCCTGTTTTTCCTAAGTACTTTCTCTGTGAAAATGGCCACAGCAATGACCTCTTTAGCAATTTAATGAGCAATAGGAGGTTCTCATGCAAATTGCTACCGCATGTATAAAATTACTGTGCTTCCTAGCTTGAGACATACATGGTTGTCTGACTATTGGAAATGATAATAAGGGTCATCTTCTTCTTCTTACTCCATATTATAATCATAATGGATCCCTGATGGCTCTACAACAAGTTAAATGCCAGTCTTTTCTGAGGGATTACTTCTGATGCACTGTATAGTATGGATATTTGCTTGACAGCAAGTCCACTTGGTAAACTGTAATGATGCAAAACAACACTATTTTCTGGTGTGCACATAAAAAAAAAAAAAAGAGAGAGAAAATAGAAAAAAAGAGAGCGAGAGAGAAAAAAGGTACATCTTGATTAAGTTACCCTCTCCATACAGAGTAGGTGATGGACCACTTGGAACTTACTGAACCTCAGTAAAATAGATATAACGTCCCAATAACTAAAGGATTGTCTTCTTAACCACTGACATTTCACCTGTTTTGGTGAGTATAGGTTATAACTTAACTGCAAAACAAGATTATTTAAATGAAGAGCAAATCTTCCCCAGCCTACTGGGAGAACAATAGCTTTGAGGAAGGAAGTGGAAGAAACTGTATAAGAAGGACCTGTTTCCCAGCTGGAGAACCTGTTTGTTTCAGGAGAATCTCAGAGCATTTTGCTGTGAAGCAGCCCTTCCTGCTGTTTCAGAAAGGAGACATATATATAAGATATATATATAAGATATTAGATTCATTGTTGACCTTAAAATCTTTCTTTGACTTTGAATTTGGAGATCACTGTCTCACAGAACTGCATTTAATTCCTGTATGGACCTTCCAGCTCATAAATTGAAGGAAAAGAGAGTTTTACGTAAGTGCAGAAGAGGTAGATTAAAAAAGAAACCTTGAGTTAAGTTTTGAAAAATACCACCGTATTGGTGGTATTTATGTGGCAAGTGCTCGGTAGCAGGGGGCCTGCAAGAGTGACTTCTTGTGAGCAGAGCCCAGCAGCTGCCCCGTGTCAGAGAAGAGCCAGCTCCAGCCAGCTCCAAAAGGGACCTACCGCTGGCCAGAGCCAGGGTGTAATGCTGGTTGGGTCTCTGGGAGAGCAGATGAAGGAAGGGGAAAAAAACAAACAAACAAACAAAAATAAAATAAAATAAATAATAATAATAATAATAATAATTAATAATAAAGCTGCTGTGTACCAGCAGCTGGGACAGAGCAGTAAGAAAATGTGATAGAAGCAGCCCTGCAGCCCCCCCAGGTCAGTGCAGCAGGAGGGCAGGAGGTGCTCCAGGCACGCAGCAGCAGTTCCCCTGCAGCATGTGTAGAGGTCCCTGGTGGAGCAGGCTGTCCCCCTGCAGCCCATGGGTCCCACACGGAGCAGATCTCCACGCTGCAGCCCCCCCGTGGAGGAGCCCCCGGTGGAGCAGGTGGATGTGGTGGGAGTTGCTGCCCATGGAGGACCTGTGCTGGAGCAATGCAGGGGAAGGTATTTTTAGTTTGCTTTTAGTTCTCACTGTTGTAGCCTGCTAGTGTTAAGCGATACATTAAATTAATCTCCCTGTGCTGAGTCTCTTTTGCCCATGATGATAATTTTTGAGTGATCTCCCTGTTCTTATTCCAAGCCTCGAGCCCTTTCCAACATATTTGCTCCCCTTTTCCTTTGAGGAGGGCGAGTGAGAGAGTGGTTGTGGTGGAGTTTAGCTGCCCAGCAGGGTAAAAACATCACAACCACCAAAGTCACCTATTCAGATATCTGAGCATTAGTCCACTGCTTTTCATGCAACAGTAGAGTAGCAACACAGAATGGAAATGCGCAGTGGTCTATGGAACACAGAGATAACTGAGTGAGTAGGGTGCATTCAGTCAAAATGTGAACGTGAAATATCACACTATTACACTGAAAAATCAGATTTTTGGGGGTTTAGCTGAAATACCATCAATTATTCAAGTTATATGAATTTATGAGTGCATTAATTTAAGCAGTAAAACTGAAATAAAACTAGACCAGAATTCCAGCTGAGCCACTAGGCTGCTTTACCTGAGATTAAACTTTAATAAGGCCACTTCAAAAAGAATTATCATACTATTTCAGCTACAGACTTTAAAGTATCGTACAAGTTTGGGGTTAAATATTTTTAATATGTTTTTATTCCAATTGGAGTAAGTGTTCCTTTGACTGCTGTTCAACACAAGAATCAGGACAGGAGAAAGAATGAGACTAAGCTTAGTGTGGGGTACAGAGTTTCCCATTCTGGAAGTAATGAGCTGTTAAAACAGTTTAGTAGCCTGTAGATATGCACCAAATGAAAATCTGCAAAATTCGTGTACCACTGCTCCACAGTTTTTTGATGGCTAGAAGTAAATATTTTCTTTTTTTACAACTAGATTTTGATTCAGGGTTACTTGGAGCTGCAGCTTTCCCTCTTGCTTTTAGTTCTCGCCTTAAAATAAATATAAATACTACTGCAATTAACAACTAGGTCAACATGCACTATTCATAAATTATTGCAAAATGATAATTTCATCATTGCACTCATATTAGAAATTCTATCACAGAATCAATTTGTCCCACTAGAGAAAGGACTAAGGCTTTTGTCTTGTTATAATGTTGGGACTAATAACCCCAAAGCATCATTATTTATAAACTTTTCATTAGCAAGGTTCTCCGCTGTTTTATGTCATATTTCAACAAATTAAATAGGACCAGAACAACTGCAGTCTTTGTCCAAAAGTTAGTTTAAATAAATGAAGTTTCTTAAAAAATAAAGACAAGCCCTCGAATAGGCTTTTATATATATATATATATGTATGTATGTATGTATAAAGTAAAGTATCTAAATGACTCTCCACTGTTTACACTTATGAAGGAGAGGTTGATAAATTAGCTGAGAAAAGGCTTTGTTCTCAAATTACAGTTTATAGCTCAGCCCACAACCCTTAAGTTTTAACTTAAATTAAAATACGTTGGCATCACTGCATAGGACAAGATGGTTCTACTGCAGTAAAGCACATTTCAAGTACATAGAAAGTAACAAGCTGGACTCTTCTGGGAAAAGCACCACAGATAATAAGTCCAGGATCTGTAAGTTAAATAAAACAGTAATGGAACAAAACTTCAATCTAAATGTCATTAAATTAGTGTTCAGCAAGTTAGATCCTTCAGGTACTTTCAGATTTCCAGCAGTTTTCTGAATAAAAAAAAAAAAAAAAAGAATGTGCAGAACTAAGAGGCATGAAAGTGAATGTTTAAATAGTTAAGCTGAACTTAGCCATTAAAAAGAAAGAAGAAAAAATACTGCTCAACAAGCACATAAATCCTCTAGGCAACTTTCACTTATGTAATAGGTGTTTTCTTAGGATGTAATCTGGGGGTAACTGTGTCAGAAGGGTAATATGTTATAAAGAAAAGCATATCTGGTAAACATTGTAGGTGAAGAACTTGCTTCAGGGACATGCTTTCCTCACTGAACATTTCCATTCACTTGAACATATATAATGTGGCACATGTTCACAATAAGCTTTTTTTCTTTCTTTCCATGCATATATATTTATGTACTGAAATTGAGCGTTTTGTCAACAGGATTGAAGAAATTGTAAGAATACCCTTGTTTAAGACCAGTTGAGAATAAGGATTACGATGTTAAATTAACAGAAAGACAGAAACAACAAAATATTTTTCTTTTAAGTATTGTATCTTTTTTTAGGTTTGCAAGTATGAAATACCAATTAGCTTCACAACTGATGTGCAAAATTCTTTTGGATTTCCTGGTTTGTAAGTTGCACCTGCAATACAAGATGTTTTGCATGTCATATCTGCAGATTTGTGTAAAATTCCTGTGCAATGGTACAGTGACCTACTTTAGATATATATCTCTGTTTAAAACTAGCACATAACAGATAGATGGAAATCAGCTTACTTTTATGCAGGAACTTTAGTCCACGTTAGTAAGCCGTGACATAAGCTGAGATACAGCAGGTGGACTTAAATTAATACAAAGCACGGAGGTATGACCAGAATTTAGTGATGTCAGCAAATGACTCAAAAACATTGCAGCTTGGCTGTGCTATTGATTTTGTTAAGAGTGAGATCAGGACACAAATAATAAATACTACGCAAGTGTAGCAAAGTGGTAAATTATTGTGTGGACTGGTTCTTTAAAATGCTTGCAAACATCCATTGACTTACACATGACCTTAAATAGGAACAGAATTTAACAAAAATAAAATAAATGTAAATTTCCTCAAGACCATCAGCCCTCTTGACACTAGGTTCAATGGGTCTGAATTAAGGCAACCTATCACAAAAGTATCTCTACATCCAGGAATAAGTCACAAATGGAATCTTTTAAAATATACTTGAAAAAGTAAATCTTTCCACAGCCAAGTGCTTGCTCATAAATATCATACAACATTGTCTTGATTTGGCCATATTTAGAAATTAAAAAAAAAAACAGACTGAATTATGGACCAAATTTTTATTTACATTATACATCTAAGGATGTGTATAGAGAGATGTATAGACATAATTAAACACACAGGTTGCCTTCAGAATATTATTTTCTATATAGCAACATATTTTAGGCATGTCACAGAGTCATCTGAAGTGAAAATCATAATTTCTAGAAGAGGTTTTGCGTTTCAGTCATTCCAGTGGGCAGGTAAAAAGACTCAGTCCAAACAAAATTGAACAAAAAAACTCAGGGTGCAAAAGCACTGACTTTACTAAACAGCATATACAGTCTGAAGTGGAAGTTGCCTGTTGTTTCCATAACTTTCGACAATTTGTAGTCTAGTTTTATTTGATATTAAAATAAAAATGTTACTTTTTCTGCGTATTTTTATTTTTATCTGTTACAACAGCAGAGTCTTTCTGAATGTATGCTTCCAAATATTTTGTGGATTTTTGTTTAACAGCTTTAGATAACAAAAACTAAGCTGTTTACAAATAAAATACTATGATGTTTTAAAGCAAGGTTTGTCCTACAGGATGGGCTTGCCCAGAATTTCTGTGGCCCTGTTTCCTGAAAGATTTTCATATCAAAGTAAACACAAAACATCTCATTTGGTGTTATATGGTGCATTTAAAAAGAAAGCAAGTAAGCTCTCATTTTAAAAGCTGTAGTAAATTAATGTGTATAGAGATAGATAGTTTATACTTTGGGATTATTGTTTCCTTAAATTTCTTCTGACACCAGTAAGAACTGGTTACACATATAGTCATTGGCAAGCACCTGGCAAGTGTTAGCAAATCAGACACTGACATGAGAAGAAGTAACTGCAGGAATGGAACTATCTTTTTATTGGATTATTCATATCTATGTTAAGCTCCCCCTAAAGTAATTAAAGAGTAAGGCATTCACCTGTGGGATAAATCATCCCTGCAAAATAGCAAGATGAGAGGAGGAGAGAGGAGGGGGTGCATACTATGGGACTTGATAAATTGTATGAAATATATATATATATTTCTATTATGCATTAGGTGTTAAAAAGGATTATGGAAATGAGATGGGATAGAGACAAGTGCTCTGTTCTTGTGTTGAATGGCTTTCAGGACAGTATTTAATTGAACTGTTTATCACATCGGAAAGTCACATGAAACATGGCTGTCAGAAGAGTTTAGAATAAAGGGTATTTTAGGTTAAAATACCCTCACTTTCATTTATATATTTTTTTAAATTCTAACATGGTTACTTAATCTCAGAGGAAAAATGCTCATTATGATCATGACAGTGCTGTTGAAATCAGAAAGTCATACGCTATCTGCTATGTGTCTTTGCTAGCAATTTTCAGTTTAACAGTTTTTTGTTGTGGTTGTTTTTGTTTTAATATACAATAGAATTGTGTTAAAAAATAGGTCAGTTAATTTTGGGAGGGAGAAGAAAGTATGGCAAAATAGTGGTATATTAAAAATTAAGTTTCATTTCTGGGTAAATTTCTACACTGTAACAACTTATAATAATAGCAGGTCTTTTTCAAAGTGATGTACTGTAGGAATTTACACACACAAAGATGGGCCCTTTGGTAACATGTGAGATAGATCGAGCTGTGGTTCCTCTGTTCTTGCAACAGAGAGGCAACACATACCTACTGTGGTGCGAGCTTCTCTACCCTATGCAGCTACAACTTCCCTGTGGAGGGAGGCAAACTGTGCCTGTCCAGATATCAGTGCTGGAGATTCCAGTGGGGATGCCTGTGGAGCTGACAGTTTTTTGTGATGGTGCCACCCAGCTTAGGGGAACTGGAGCAAAAGCCGTTTCACACATCACCAGAAGGCTAGTAACTTTTCAATCCATGAATAATACTACATCAAATCAATCAGAGCTCCTGGAAACTTCATTGAATACTTAGGTGGCTGGACCTTGCACCAAGTGCACTGAGCTGACTGCCAGTTTCCACGGCAGAAGACTATCAATAGCAGGAGGTGTACCCTTCTATTTTCTCAGTACTTTCTCAGTGTGCTGCCTATGCTGAGATCACCGTGGCAGGTATCCTGCAGGTGGGACACTGGTTAAGGAGAAGAAATAATTAGTTTAGACCTTTGCCTTGACTTCACTGAAAAGATTTCTAACTGCAGTGTGTTCTCAAGTAATTTGTGTCAATAAAGATTTTCTGTGAAGTTTTCTCTATTATGGACAGCACTAAGAGAAACATAGAGTGGAATTTGTGGGAAAGGAAATATATTAATAAAGATCTCTGGATGAACCCTGGGAATCCTAGTTCTTTTTGTGGAGAAAAAAAAAAAAAGCGAGTGAATATCAAAATACTGGTGCCTGCTTTCTCATAAATTTACCTGGTCACTCATTCATCAGAAAATGTGAAGAGCCTAGACATCAGTTCTTACTGTCCTGAACATTATCTATTGGAAATTGAAACTTTGGTCTTTGCTCCCTGAGAGCTGGAGTGAAATCCAAGTTTTTTATTCCCTTGCTTCATAAAGATCGAATCATAGAATCATAGAATATATGGATGATACAGCTGTAGCTCCAAAGAGACATAAGCTATTCTTATTTACTCACTTTTACATGCATAGCCAGTTTTGCCTACAAAGAATATGTATGCATAGTTCTAAAATAAGGTCTTTCTACAGATAAGGTCGTTTTATTTCTAAGAAATAAATTTGGCTTTAGCGTGAACTTAAATTTAAGAGTTTTTTAATATCTTTTTTTTTTTAATAAAAATGATTGATTTTTTTTCTGTTCGCAGTGCACTTACTGCTGAATGTACACAAAATTCAGGCAGCTCTATAGCTGATACTCAGAACATATTGAACAAAGACATGATAACACTCTTTTGTACATGACTTATTCCTTTTCACAGGAAGTTATATTTTCTTGAGATTGTCTTTGATGCCAACTCCTAGGGAATATTTTATTAGATTAACCCATACTTTCAATTCTCTTCATTTTTGTAACGTAACAACATTAAGCTACATTCTGCTTTCTGTATTTTTCCAAATAGCAGATAGTATGGCTGGCCTGGAAGCAGAGACAGCACCATGCTTTGTGGATGCATATGGATTTAGGGACAATCTTTAGCATCAAGTTGTCCAAGTGTTAATCTAAGGAGCTACAAATCAGAAGTAGTCACAAAGACCTGGTTAAGTCCAGAAGCCTCAGCAAAGAAATGTTTGTCTGCTACAGCCAAGCCCTGTCACTTTTGAACTGCAATGCCCCATTAAAGACCTAATCAGCAAGAAAGCCTAGTCAGAGAAAGAATCATTAAACCCCTGGGTCTTTACTAACTTCACCACCTTTTTTAGCTGAAACACTATCCCTTTCTAAGTCATTGAATGATGGCCTTTAGTTGTATTGTCTGTTAAATTACTCAAACAGTGCTTTGGAGAAAGGTTAGGGAATGAAACAGGCAGTTCGTCAGTGAAAGACAGAGAAATTTCACCTCCAAAACCATACAACCTTTACCATGTGTGTTCTCTTCTGGTATCTTCTTGTTGATCAATAATAAACTTTCAATCCAGTGTCCAACTTCAAGCTCAAATATACTTTCTTTAAAAAAAAAAAAAAAAAAAAAAAAAAAAACACTTCATGAGGAAAGATTCTTTCATTTTTCTGCTGCAAGCAATGACTGACCTGGCTCCTGTGTGTGTTCAGTTGTCTTAGCTACTGCTCAGGAAAAGCTAATCTCCATCAGACAGGGTTTATTTATTTTCCAGTTTGAATTTTCTTTTTAATCTAGACAAAACAATGAAAAGTAACTATCACTTCCTGTGGTTGAAGACATTAGGTTTATAATTCTATTTAGAACTGCACAGAACAGTACAGTGAGGAAGTGTCTTTTGGCTAATAAATGAGAAGCATAGCTTTTTTAACTGCTAATGGGAAGTTAAGACTCCACTTAACCAGAGGTGATTCCTATTTTAATCGCACTATTATTATTATTATTATTATTATTCCTATGTCATATTTTCTAACAAATTCTTTATTTTCTAGAAAATTTTGCAAAACTTACAGCCACTAGTTAGCAAGTACTGAGTGTCCTTCACTCCCACAAAGTTCAAGCTACTTGTTTCAAGGCAGTACTCCTACTTATGAAAACTAGCTGTTGAACACCAGCCTGTGATATTGGGTCTGTGCTAGTGAATTTGTGACGTGGATTTAAACAGATGAGACCCTAGATCTACAGACAGATCTTGTGGCATTCTGTAACCTATAGCTCCATTTCCAGAAGGCACTGTGTCCATGCAAGAAACAGATCTGACACCTGCAGTTTTGCAGTGCAGGGACATGGGGTATCCATGTTCTTCTGGGATTTGCTGATCTAGGGGGCTGTTTCTCACAGATGCATTTAGAAATTTGAGATGAAGCTTAACTGAATCCTTCAGTCATCACAGTTCCCGGCAGGATACATGCAGAATCATGTAACATCAAACAAATCGAATGCTATCAAGAAAAATTCCCCATCTATTCCATAATAAAGGGATTCCTGTCACTTTTAAGGAAATATTTTTTTTCCTCCTATCTTTCATGTTATCCATGTCCCCAACCTGATATTTCACAATCAGTATGATTTTAGTTTCCTTTTCATTTTTAAGTGGTGCTATTAAAAGAAAACATTCATGGATAAAGATCACTTTCTTGCATGAGATCAAGTATCTATGATATTTTTATATTACATTGTTTAAGCAATTAGATCTTAGCCATAGAAACATTGGGGGAAAAATGTTAAAAGTCCTAGAGGGTTAAAGCATGCAAGATGTTGTGGAGAAGATAAATGTTTGAGAGTCAGTCATTTTAAAGGACTGCTCACCCCCTCTCCACCTCTGGAGGCCTTCCCAGTCCTTGTTGACCTCAGCTTTGATTCCTGCCATCCTCCAGCTAATGTATCATCATCTCACAGTGCAGCTCTGACAGCTTTGTGCCTGACATTGAGTCAGCAGTGCCACAAGCAGCCTTGGAGCCTCTCAAGAACCCAGAGGCTGCCAAAATACCAGCAACATTTCCTCTCCACAGTGAAAAATTCAGGGGAGCTGCAGTGACCTGATTCTGCAATCCCTCATCAAAATGGAAGCATGATATGCTGAACTAGGTAGAGAACAGTTGATACTCAGAGACTTTATAGTGCTTATACTGGTGCTGTATTAGGGCCATGACAGAATGGCTTTGCTAGCAGTGTTTCTTAGCTGTCTATATCTAAAATTTAGGAGAAGTATATTCTCCCTCAGTGAAGCCCAATTCCTGTCAGCATTACAACCACCTTATAAAAGCCTAACACCTTCATGCTGTAATAACTGGCTAGGAAGGATATGATCTGAACCAGTTTCAACATTTCGCATAAAGAAGCCAAGGAAGGATGGTCTTCCATCTGAAATTCCATTATGTGCACAGTTTAATTTAACAAGTGGCAGTATTTCTGCAGCTTGCTTTCCCTCCCTCATTGTTATGTTGTTTGTTTCCAGACTGAATTGCTTTTATTGATTTTGTACTGTTTTGTCTAATGATTTTTCTTGTAAACCCCACTTAATATGATTTATGACCTTCACTCCTCTGCTGCAAATCCTGTTGCAGGATGCTTACTCTACCAGTAAATAAATTATTTTAAACATTACCTCAAATGTTCTTCTCAGCAAATTTCTCCATTGCACATTAGAGATGTCTCAGATTTTTTACTCTACCTTTTCCTCCTCCTGTCACTTCCGTTTTAACATCTTTATCCCTTGATGTGCACACACTCGCCTTTGGAATATACTTATCAGGAATGTCTTTCTAGGATAAGATATCTTGGGGGACACCACTAGGCTTCTTCTTTTAACGTTTACTGTGCATGTGACATAGTTTTGCTTATCCAGAGCCCCAGTGGTTACAAAAGCAATCTGTGAATGTTTTCAGCTTTTAAGTGACAGAAGGGGATGCCAATCTGCTTCAGTTTATCATCCATATAATCAGAAACAAACTAACAATCAAAGCTCTGGCAAGGCTGTGATCTGAACCAGCATCTCTCTCATGAGCCTGATAAATTCAGGCTACAGTGTAGTTTGACTTGTTTCTGTGGCATAAAACTACAGAGGTTATAAATTGTCTTGAAAACAGCAAGCATGTAGCTCATCCTTTCACGAGCACTGCACAGGTTTTAAAACCAAACTGACTAAAGAGTATAAAGGTAACCTGTGTTGAAGACAAAGGGATTTTTATGGCTTTAGTCAAAGAAAGCTCTCATTTGTGATTTACATATTAAAAGTTATAGCAAGGAAAGAACCCTCTTGTCTCTTGGTCATGACATATGACTAAGTAAGACTGTAAACCTTATGACACCCTAAGAGTAAGCTTCTCAATCTCTTTTCATATTAAGAAACCCTAAGAAGAAAATACAATAAAACACAGAAATAACTAGTGTATTTTTACTTTAATTTATCACCAAATCTAAGCTGATTTTTAGTCCAAAACCTGTACTAAGAATAAAATGTTCACATTAAGTTAAATTATACAATTACCCAGTCTTCTCCTTCATTCAGCTAAAAATCATAGAATGGTTTGGGTTGAAAGGGACCTTAAAGATCATCTAATTCCAACTCCCCTTCCCTGGGTAGGGACGCCGCCCACTAGATCAGGTTGTCCAGGGCCCCATCCAACCTGACCTTGAACACTTCCAGGGATGGGGCATCCACAGCTTCTCTATTTCAGTGTCTCACAACCCTCGTAGTAAAGAATCTCTTTCAAATATCTGATTTATAACCATTTCCCGTCATCACTATACTCCCTGAAAAAGAGTCCCTTCCCAGCTTACCTGTAGGCCCCCTTTAGGTACTGGAAGGCATCTGTAAGGTCTCCCTAGAGCCTTCTCTTCTCCAGATTAAACAACCCCAACTCCCTCAGCCTGTCTTCATAGGAGAGGTGCTCCAGCCCTCTGATCACATTTGTGTCCCTCCTCTGGACTTGCTCTAACAAGTCCATGTCTTATGCTAGTTAGAGCTGAATGCAGTGCTCCAGGTGGGCTCTCATAAGAGTAGAGTAGAGTAGAGGGAGAGAATCATCTCCCTCGACCTGCTTTAGATGCAGCTCAGGATATGGTTGGCTTTCTGCGCTGCAAGCACATGCTGCTGTCTCATGCCAAAGGTTTCATCCACCAGTACACCTCCAGGTCATTCTCCTCAGGGCTTCTCTCAATGCATTCATCATCCATCTTGTGTCTGTGTTGAACTTCATAAGATTCACATGGATCCACTTCTCAAGCCTGTCAAGGTCCATCTGGATGGATGGCAACCCTTCCCCCCTGCATGTCAAGGGTATACTACGAGGGTATATCAAATGTGGGTATGTTAAAAACATCAGTAAAAATGTTAACCACAAGATTTAATCTGTTTTACACACTCTTCTAACTGCATAGGTGATAGTGGAGCTAAGGATGATTTACAGAATGTACTGGTACAGGGACAGGTAAATCTTATTTGCCATTACTTTCATGAAACTGAAGTTGCTAAGAGATACTAAATCAAATGGATTATACTAAAATAGCCTGACTTGACAAGACTTGCCTGTAAGATGCTGCCATTGTAACTGTCTATCAGTTTTCTGTAAGTCTTTAACATTCACAATTGCCTCCATTTTTCATTTATACCTGATTAACCAAATGTAAAATATGGACCCAGAATCACTCCCAGTAGAGAGTGATTTTCTTATAACTTTGGATCTAGACAAAATAATTTCTGAGTGCAAAATTTATTTTATCAGCTTTATATGGTTCAAGGCACACATAAAACAATTTGTTTGTAAAGTCGCTGAATTTGCTTTTTATTATTATTATTATTTTTATTTTTTTTTTGACTTGCATGTGAATGGGATTATTTTCCTCCATTCAGTAACTGTTTAGCTACGGACTACAGAGGCTGGAGCATTCCTGTGTACTGCCTACTTTGACACCTTTTATCTGACATAGGCACAACATAACCCTCTCCTGGGACTCTGCAGGAAGGACACTGTGACAAATTATACCACCAAGTCCACTGAACCCTAGTCTGATGTGTCATTCAAAATGAAACAAGCACTTTGTTTCTACTTAGCTATAGAAGCCTGAAGTATTTGTGTCTAAGTTTTTAAGTGATTACATTTGTTATACATATATAGATACATATTTTAGCTGTGTTTTCTGTCTTGTGTCAATTCATCCTGACAAGCTGAAGAACGCACATACCATGCAGCTCATTTGCAAAGAACCTTTTTTTTCTACGCCTCCTCAGGTCTTAACCCCAAAACAATTACTTGTTTCTGCTTTACACTATATAAATATGCAATGCTGCTGAATAACATTCCACCGTTCCCACAAAAACAAACAAACAAACAAAAACAAAACCAACAAAGAAAGATTAGTGCCTATATCCTGAGCATATATGGTAAAGTGAATTATTTATCCAGAAGAACTGCCCAATTGCCCAATTGTTCACCACCCCGAATGTGTAGTGTAACTTCACAACCATCACACTGAATGTGCACTTGAGCTAATACCACCTGTTTTGTTTGTTTGTTTTGTTTTGTTTTGTTCTTAATGTGAGACTAAAAAAAAAAAAAAAAAGGAAAAAAAAAAAGCCCTCAGCTTCCTCCAACCATATAAAAAACACCATAGTGCTTTTTGTTTGGTATGTGCTCTAATCTTAGTCTCAGCAATACCATTTCAAGGCACACTCTGTAGAGAAAACAATAAGTTCCAGAGACTGAAAAAACATGGATATATATTTACCTGTTACCATGTTTACATTGAACATTCTTGTAGAAAAGAGGGGTTAACCCTAATTAACTCCTTAATTAACCCTAACAGGAGTTAATTAACCTTAATATGGGTTAATAAGTCTGTATTAGTACAATTTTGTATAATGATGTTAGTTCTCAAATCAAAAATAATGTGCAAGCATAGCATAATCTCTGTGAAGTCACTGAATGTCATTTATCTGTCTTATACAAAACTCAAATAAATGTTTTTCTCACATCAAGATCTTTTTGGCTATCATCATTAATTCAGAATGACAGGGTTAAAAATATGCAACACTAGTGACTGCATTATGTGAGTAGTATTTCAAGAAGATTAATTATTCTTGTATAATTCATCCACAGCACGTGTGAAATGAATGTCTTCAGGAACAAGCAAGCAAAGGTCTTTTCCCAACAGTACCTTTTGTCTCCACACAATTTCCTGTTCCTGTGGGCACTGCAGAAGCAGGCATATGCCTGGTTCCTTTGAAAGACAGATGCACAATCCATTTATAAGATGGCTGCCCCAACAACTGTCCATCTACACCTTACATAGCAGGCAAATGTCCTACCAGTATCTGTCATCTTGCTCACACTGCTCAATATTTAGACCAGACTCCACCAAAATATTGCACAAATAAAATTTGACTGGGAAGAGGTAGCACTTAGCTGTAAAGCAGAGGCACTCTAAAGGACTGTCTCCAGGAGTGCAAATACCACCACTGTGGACATTTGTAAAAGGTGTTTGCCCTCCAAAGTGCACGAGTTTATCCCCAGTTCCAGTCATATGCACGTGCCATCAGTGTCACACACTGGTGCCCAGGGGAACACCACCACACAACTCATGATGCAGACAGACTTTCTGTTTCTAGCAAGCGGCCGTGTGAGAATCACAAAAACTCAGTGATAAATCTGGTAACTCATTTGCCCAGATAACTGAGGTATGACACAGCTATGTGTGAATACTTTTGCCCATTTCAATACAATAAGAAGATGTATGAATTTAATAATCTTACATGACGAGGATCTGCATCATGGCGGCTGACCAATTCCTACAGGAAGTAATTGTGAAAAGAAGACCTGTTGTGAGAACTAATTCCCAGTGTCTCAATGGGACAAAGCCAAGAAATTCCTAAGCATTAACAATTAATGATAGGAGACCATTTCTGTTTATAGACTATGCCTTTCTATCCCACCATTACACAAAAATGAATTAACACTATTAAGTATTTTCTTTAATAGAAGAATTATAACCCTATCTGCAACTCTGATTCCCTAAAACATTCAAGTACAGTGATAATTACAGATCTGCTGTGTGATACATCAATTTTTAATGTTTATGTGCTAATATCCTTGAAACATCTCGATCTGTACTGAATATAGTATGATCAGATCAAGAGAGACAGCATGCAACATTGCAAGATTACAACCACTTTTAATTCAGTCATGCTGACCTTCCAACAGTGAGCTTAGAACAGCTGAAAAATGAACCATTCAGTGATAAGACCATCACTGAAATTTAATTGTCCCTGGTGTTGGTGTGATTAAAGGCCTCACCTTGTTAATGCTTGTACTAGTTTTGGTAGCACCAATAAACAGAATGCTTTATCAGCTCTGACAGGTACACCTGGGAGCAAAGATTTAAAATGGACTAGTAAAAATGATCAAAATATCCTCCTTTTTTTAAATTTATTTTTTTAAGAATTATTTTCATACTTTTTACCCAGATATCTGTCTTCAAGGACCTGCAAAATATTTGTTCCAAATACTATTAGGGTCTTGAAAATATAGTAACTAATTCATGAAATTAATTTGCATTAGAGAGTGCTGCAGCCACAGAGTCACAGAATGGCTGAGGCTGGAAGGGACCTCTGGAAGCCATCTTGTCAACCCTCCCTGCTCAAGCAGGGACACACAGAGCAGGTTGCCCAAGACCATGTCCAGGTGGCTTTAGAAGAGCTCCAAGGAGGCAGACACCACAGCCGCTCTGGGCAACCTGTGCCCATGCTCAGTCAGCCCTCTCAGTAAAGAAGGGCTCCCTGATGCTCAGGAGGAAAGTTCTGTGTTGCTCTTTGTGTCCACTGCCTCTTGTCCTGTCACTGGGCACAGCTGGGAAGAGCCTGGCTCCATATTCTTTGCCCCCTTCCTCCTGGTGTTTCTACACGCTGGTGAGGTCCTCCCTGACCCTTCCCTTCTCCAGGCTGGACAGTTCCAGCTCTCCCAGCTCTTCTATGCAGGAGAGGCGCTCCTGGCCCTTTGCCATCTCCGTGGCCCTTTGCTGCACTCTCTCCAGCATGTCCGTGTCTCCCTCCTAGTGGGGAGCCCACAGCTGGACACAGTCCAGTGCTGAGGAGAGGGGAAGGATCACCTGCCTCGACCTGCTGCTGATTTTTTGCACGCTGCAGCCTGTCCTTCTGTCAGCCTTCCTTGTGGCCAGGGCTCGTTGCTGACTCCCATTCAAGTTACTGTACAGCAAGACCCCCGGGTCCCTGTGAGCAAAGCACTTCTCCAGCTGGGCGTGCACTGCTTCGTGGGTTGTTCCTGCCCAGGTGCAGGACTTTGTCCTCCCCCTTGTTGAACTGCTTGGGGTTCCTGTCTCGGCAGGGCACAAGCCCAGCTTTCTACAGAGAGCAGCAGCACCAAGGCGCACTCTGTGCAGAAGGAGCTATCTCGACGGCATCGTGGCCAGGCCACAGCCAGCAGGGCAGGCTGGCGGGAGGGCAGAGCCTCGAGCCCCGGGGGCAGAGGTGGCGGTGAGCAGGAGGCCAGGCCTGGGGCGATGGGGATGGGCACGGGCTGGCCCCGGGCACCCCAGGCTGGAAGCCTCTCCCTGGGAGCAGCTGCAGAGCTGCAGGCCTGCAGCTGGGCAGCACGCGCTTTCAGGGGGAGCACAGCAGTGGCGCCGGGCACCTGGGGAAGGAAGCGCTGAGACGAACACCCCAGCCCTCCTGGCAAAGGGCGGCATCGCCGCGCCCCAATCCCACCAGAGCGACCCCATCGGCCTTCAGGCCCAGCAGCCCTGTGAGGAAGCGGTGGGCACAGCAGTAGGAAGAGGAAGAGATGGCAGCAGGGGTGGGGACAGCGACGCCAACCGTGTTGTTAGCAATACAGAGACTTTTTTGATAGCTTTTGTAGCTTTATTTCTTTTCTCCAACAGCTTCAGACTGCTGTGAGTCTTCTGGTCCCTCCCGGTTGCCAGCGTGTGCCCCATCTGCTGGCCCAGCCCCAGCTTGGCCAGCTCCTGGGGCGCTGTTCTAGTGTCGCCGGCGGGGTGGCCTCTTGGCGGGTGGGGCAGAGTCCTGGGAAGTGGGGGCCCTCCTCTTCGCGGTTCTCCGGGGCCCCCTGCGTCTTTGGTCCCTGCCCTGGCTGGCAGTGGAGGGACCGGCCTCAGCCTCCTGGGGTTCCTCCGGGGACACTTGCTGACTGTCAGGCGCCAGCCCTGGCATGGATGCGGGGTAGCCGGGACCCCCACGGAGGGCAGCTGTTGAAGTTCCGGGGAGCTCCTCCACGTTGGTTCCCTCGGAGGGCTCTGGGCCGGCTGCTGGTGTCCCCACCGAGCTGACAACGTGGCTGGGGACTGCTGCAGGGCTGCCCTCCTGTCCTCCAGCAGCGTGGGAGGCCCCCAGACCCAGGATGCTTCGGGCCTCCCCGCTGCACCGCTGCACGGCGGTGGCAATGAGCCGCTGCACGAAGCCGGCCGTCTGCCTTCCCAGGGAGGTCCTCAGGAGCAGGGTGAGGGCCCCCTCGTCCAGGCCAAAGAAGCGCAGGCCTGAGATGACGTTGCGCTGCGCTTCTGAGGCTGCCCTGCCGTCATCCCCGAGGAGCTGCCCCAGCTCGTGGCGCAGCCAGGGCAGCAGGGGCTGGAGCACAGCAGGGTACAGCCGGAACAGGGACGCCCAGGCGAAGGGGTGGAGGCCGCCCACAGCGGCTGTGGGCAGTGGTCCTGCAGCCTCTGGTCGGGAGGCTGCGTGGGCAGGAGCTCCGTCTGCCTGCTGGGCGGTGACCGGTGCCTCCGCAGGTGGTGGGATGACGAGCTCCTTGAACCTGTTGTCCGCCCGCACCGAGTGCACGATGGAGCTCACCCTCCTCTTGCAGAGGGGGCACTCGGGCTTGCTCTCAGCCCACCGCTGGATACATTCAAAGCAGAAGCGGTGGAGGCATGGCACCACAAAGCTGGGGTTCACCCAGCTGTCCAGACAGATGGGACAGCGGGTGTCCAGCGCCGTGGCCATGCTCTCCACCTGCTGAGGTGAGCTGGGGAGAACTGGCGATGACGAGCCGCTCCCTCTCACCGGCGCTGCAGCAGCAGGTGTCGCGCTGCAAAAGGCAGAGAAGAGGCCATGGTCATCGGCTGAGCCGGGGGCGCCTGGAAGAGTTGTGCAGGTCCCCCAAGGAGGAAACCCTTCCAGCTGCCCAGGGAGAGATGTCTCCGTAGCACTCACCTCTGCTGCTGCGAGCGCTCCTCCTGGGTCTCCCGACGGCCCGAACGAGGCAGGGCCGCGGAAGAAGCTCCGATGGCTCTGGGAAGGACACTGAGAGCTGCTGCAGCAACTCCCAGAGCACGACACCAGCACCAAGGCCAACCTTGCTCCTCACTCCAGACCTCGCGTAAACGCTCAGCTGGAGTGCGGGCACTAGCCGGCGGGGTGGGACTCTGCGCCCGCATATGAGCAGCGAGGGCCACGCAGTCACAATCCGTCGCTCCAGGCTCTCACAGTGCATCGCTCGGAGCCATCACAATGGGCCGTCCTGCCCCGCAGCGCTCGCTCTGGCAGCGCTCTGGCCCCAGCACATGTGTCTGGGGCTACCGCAAAGCCACTGTCACTCCATTCCCCCGATCTGTCTAATGCTCGGCATCAGTGTTATTCACCAGTCACTGCAGCCTAGGCCGTGTCTCCCCAGGGCACCCTCAGCTCACCCTGGCCACGGCAGACATCTCCACATACGTTCAATAAAACCTCACGCCTGCCTTTGAGGCAGCACCACACAGTCCCACAAGCTCTCCCCACCCTCCAGCTCTGCTGATGGTTCTTCCCATGCCTAGCCAAAGGCAGCCCTTGACTTGTTGTCAGGGTTTTTTTCCTGTCTTTCACCCCTCTCTGGGGTGATCTGCTCTGCTCAGCGCTCGTCCTCCTTGGGGTCCTGGGTGGGAGAGATGTCAACAAGCCGGAGGGGTTCAGGAGAGGCCCCTGATGCAGTGGGGCTGGAGCACTCGCCCTGTGAGGAGGGTGTGTGGGGCCAGGGCCGGCTCAGCACGGACCAGAGAAGGCTTAGGGGCACCTAACAGCACTGCCTGGTGCCTGTGGGAAGGGATGACAGGGATGGGGACAGGCTCTTCCCAGCAGTGCCTGGTGGCAGGAGCAGAGACAAGCGGCATCAGCTGGGACTGGAGAGGTTCAGGCTGCAGATAAGGAAAAATGAAAAGTCCCGTGAGGCACACAGAGCACCAGAGTGGGTTGTCCAGCCGGGTGGAGGCATCCCTGAGCATGGAGGTTTTCAAGACCTGAGCAGGCCCAGCCCAGAGCACAAGGGTCACAAGCCTGCGAAGGGACACATGGGGAAGTCCCGGGAGGGAAAGCGTCGGCAGCGTGAAATGCGGCCAAGCTTCCCAAATGAGCCCATGGCAGCCGAAGCAAGGCACAGAGGGCCTAGAGATGCAGAAGGCTCAGCCCTACGGAGCGCTCTCTCCTCAGGACACAGAGCCCCCGCGAAAGCACACGTCCCCTCTCTGTGGAGCTCAGCGCAGGGCACAGGGCCTATAGCCCTCAAAGTGGGGGAAACGGGTCCCAAGGCCAGGCCCCATGGTGCTCAAGGGAGGGGAAGGAAGCCCTCAAAGACCAAGGCCAGGCCCATGGGGCTTGGATTGGGCCTCTGGAGCCCTGCAAGAGCAGAGGGCCAAGCGCCATGGCGCTTGACGTAGGCAAAGGAAGCCCTACTAAACCGTGGTGCCAGGAGTGGTGGGACTCAAGTCAGGGGAAAGAGGTCCAGCAAGAGCAAAGGACCCAACTCAAGAGGTGCTTGTCTCAGTGCAAAGAGGCCCCCAAAGTCGATAGGGCCGGGCCCCATGGTGTTCAAGAAAGGGAAGAGGTTCCCTGCAGGAGCAGAGGGTCCGGCAGAGGGCTCTGGGGCACAATATACTCAGAGCGCTCAGGTCCAGGCCCCAGGCAGGACAAATGAGGGCAGAGAAGGCTGTGCAAGAGCAGAGGGAGAAGTCCTGCGAGCGCAGTTGGCCAGGCCCTGCGGTGCCTCAGTCAGGGCACCTGGCCACACAGAGCTTGGCCTCCCGCAGCAGCACTTGTGCTGTCTTGCCTGGGGGCACATGGGCTTGCAGGACAAAAAAACACCAGCAAGACCTCACTTCCCACAAGACCTCACTTCCCGTTTCTTCCCGTGGTGGGTTGACCTTGTCTGGCATAAGGACGTACAGATTGCTCACCAGTTACCGTCATGGGCAAATGAGGCTCAGCTTGGGGAAGATTCTTGTAATTTATAGCCACTTGTTAACAGAGTAGGGCAGTAAGAACTGAAAACAAAAACAAAAACAAACAAACAAAAAAAACACCAACAGTGCACTGGAAACAGCTTCCCCCACCCCTCTACTTCCCAGGCGCAATCTCACTCCGAATTCTTCAAGCTCCTCCCCACGCTGAGTGGTGCAAGAGGATGGGGAGTGGGGGTTGCAGTCAGTCCATCAGGATTTGTCTCTGCTGCTTCTGCCTCCTCACACCCTTCCCCTGCTCCAGCGTGGGGTCTCTCCTAGGGGATGCAGCTTTTGCAGATCTCCAAAGAGGGAGACACCATAACCTCTCTGGGCAAATTATGCCAGTGCTTGGACACCCATGCAGTATAGAAGTACTTTTTCTTGTTTAGATGGAACCCCTTGTGTTCCTGTTTATGCCTCTTGTCCTGACGCATTGTTCATAACACTTTCTTATGAGAATGACTTCTACCTACCACAACAAGTTTCACCTTTAAATCTGTGCTATGTTTGATCCGAGGAGTCACTGAACAAAGCAAAGCAAAGCAATGTACAAAGGAGATTATATATTCATGCATATTTGTTTGATAATTTGACTTAGATCAATTGTAACCACCTTGCTACCTAAATGTATTTTTTTTTTCCAGAGGTATATCAGATTTGACATTTCACTTTATAATTTTAAAAACATGAAATAATAGAATTTCAGGTCATCCCCAAACTGTTAATACATTAAATCTACTCATATTCATTTAATCCAAACCGTCTGATGTTATTAACATAAACCAATCTGCATAAGAATATATTTGTCTACTGACTCCATGCAAACGAGAAAGGAATTATTATTAAGAGCTCAGGACCCAGTTTGCCCATCATTTTACATGTAAGCACACTGGCTGAAGCTGACTATCTGCAAAGAAAAATTCTGGACTGTGTCAAATTTTATTATCCTGTTAATAGAAGAGCTGTTATTTTTGTGGAGTTAGGAGCTAAAACCATGAAAAAGAAAAGTCTGTAACAAATTATTTTATTTATAAAATAATAATAAATAATAATACAATAATAATAAAATATTATTTTCTCTCATTTTTACACATTATTTCTCTTATATATACATATTTCTACACCTGTCTATATAAAAAATATAGTTTGACCAACAGCAATGAAGGAGAACACAGAAGAATAAACTCCAATTTTTGATTTAAGACTACTTAAAAATTCAGAATAATAACAAAATTTAAAAATAAATGAAATAATTAATGACTCTCTAAGAAATGCATGTCCAAAACAAGCAGGACGTGGGATTTTCCATATCCCATTACCTATTTCCCGTGATGTATTTATGAGACTAGTCTAACTGTTCTTTTGTAAATGTTTGGTATGTCATCCAGGCATAAAACAAGGATGTTCCTTAACTCCTCTACAGTCTTTGATAGTGACTGAACTTCTGGCTGTAAATATAGCTAATACATTCTATCTGTGGTAGCTGTAGGTGATGTTTTGTGACTAAAATGCCTAGAAAAACTCACAAGAGACATGATGCTCGGGAAGAAATATGGAAGATTCATTTCCCAACCATACTGTAAAGGAAAAGAAAAATCTATTCTTTGTAACACATCATTTTTAACTATCTTCCCTTTCAAAGTAAGGAAAAAGTCAGGATTTACTTCATTCAAATATCACAGATTTGTAATATTTCTAACATGTCAAGTTTTTCTCCTATCCATTAACAAAAAAAAAAAAAAAAAGATTTTCAAAGTTGATGTCTGATTTAGACTTCAAAACATACACAGCCCATTGACTGAAATTTTAAAAAACAAACAAAAACCTCACCAAACCCACATTTTATTTATAAACTTCATTCATTAACTAGTAACATAGCAGTTACCACTTAAAATAATCCTTCTTAAAAATTAAGGGCCAGTGGCAATATAACATTATAACATTGTTAATAATGTTCTAATATTGTTATTCCTCATCTGAGGAAACACTGATCATCTGTTTAGGTTTTGCAATGAAAGCAGCCTGGCATCTCTTTTTCACGCATTCACTCTTACAAAAGTGTATCATGCTGTTTGTGAAATATGCCTGCTAACAGTGAGACAGCTAAACTAGGTTTTCTTTTGAAATTTTTGACTACAAGAGGATTTAACTACAATTTTGATAAGATACAGTATTCCTACTGATATTTTGTTAAGATCATCCTTTGGCAAAAATACCTCCTCCCCTCCTCCCCCCAACTGAGACGATTCTATTCTGATAATCCCACTGGAAAATAAATCGTTGGCTCAGGATTGAGCTCAGCTCAGCCAGTGGATGGCCCTGTGTTCTTCAAATGCCCACCCACAGCAAAATCCTCTTACCAGAAAGGAGACCAAAGGAGCAGGAAGGCACTCTCACTGAACCAGGGAAAGTCAGGATAAGTTATATTTGCTACTATATGTGTTTACCTTCACTACATCCTTATCTTTAACCTGTGTCCAGAAGCACACAAAGCAGTTTTTGCTTTTTCCACACCCCGCACTTGCACTGCTTTCAGGTGTGCAGTGTCCCCCTCAAACTAGCAACATGCTGGCTGGTCATCCCCAGAGCAAGAGCTCCTGGAAGCAAGGTCCCAAACATTTCCATCACTATTTCCAAATCATCAAAACTTCAATCTGGTGTATTGTGAGTGGTCTTACGCCCTTGGAAAGACTCAGGAAGGGTCAAAGAAGGGTCACTGCTTTCTGGCCCATGCTCTTTTGACCATGCTGAAGTGGGTCACCAACAGCTCTTGCAAGAACACAGTCAACCAGATTAATTCACAGAATATCAAGCCTTAAAACAGATAAATAAATAAATAAATAAATAAATAAATAGACAAATAAATAAACAAATATTCAGCTGGATCAGTTTTCTGGATTTTAAGTTAACCAACTCCACACAAACGTTTTTGAATTGCAAGAGAGGTAAGCCAGAAAAGTTGTCTTGTTAGGGCTCCTGAGTCCCAGTTAGATCCTAATTTTGAAAGCAGTGCTGTTCTACAATTACATAATAAAACATTTAACAATAATGGGAATTCTAATTAAGCAAAATGCTCTCTATGCTTTTGCAAATATAATGAGATTGCAGTAATTAAGAATGTTTTAAGAATGCTTGTCCCTAGTTACAATATACACATAATGATTTTATATATGGAGAACTGTTGATCACCTTAATGAATATTTAAGAAATCAATCAATCAATCAATCAATTAATAATAATAATAAAAAAAAAACTAAACCATATATTTAAAAATTTTAGGAAATGTTTCTTAAATTCAAAGGTGGTGTTTAAAATCAGAAACATAGATTAGTGACCTGATTGTTTAAAAAGACCTATTTTTTTTTAACTAAGAATTATGCCAAGAAAGCTATAATGGGAAGAGAATCAAAGCAACTGTCCTCATATTTTTCACATATATACACTAAGACAAAAGCAGATGCATTTATAAACCAGCTTTTTAAAGGCAGAAATGCATTTAATTCCTCTTGCAGAAATAAGGCATTTCACTTGAAAGATTGGACAAGATTAGAAAATCTGAGTCTTGGCCTTGAAAAGGCCAATGCATCTTGGGATGTGCTCACCTCAGTAGCACAGAGGGCAATGAACATGCAATCTGGAAGTTTCTGCAGATGGATGCAGGTCTTTAATTAAGGTGTCACAGAATGCATGGTGTAGCTGGCGGTTAATGCTGATTTGTTATTAGGCTAAATGGTGTTGTTGAACACAGTTTATGCTTGATATTAAATTATTAAGTCAAACACTTGATGCTAAAAGTTTCAGAACTTGAATGGTGTTCCAGTGCCTGGTTACATATTGACTTGAAATATGGCCTGGAGTAGTATTTCATGCTTAATAAATGTCTACTTGAGAAAACAAACTGACAAGGAAGACAAATTTCTCATTCTACTCTATTCTGCTGAATTCTGATAGAAATTTTGATGACAGTAAAGATGGGTCAGGTTTCTGATCTACAGTATATTTTGTTTTACTTTGTGTTAAGGAAAACATCTCTTTCTTTTCCAGTTTCATAGGGAAATGTTAAATCCATACATCTTTCTTTCATGATGCTTAGCATAAATGACCCAAATCTTAATTCTTTTTTCTCTAAGGTTTACTTTCCCTCAAATTGTATTCATTTTCCATATAAACAGCCAAAGGATAATTTCTGTTAATAATATGTTACCCAGCAACCCCATATAAAACAGATTAAATGGTAAAAACTAATATTTACATATACTTAACCATCTTAAAATTAACCAAGCCTAATGTCTTATACTTTAGGATAGCTCAAGGATATCACTAAAATGCCTTTTATATCAACAAATGCAAGCACTAAACTATCTGTTCTCTTATTTTGCATATCCAATAAATACAATGAGATTAACCAAATCTTTGTTGAGTTGATACTGGATATTGAAGAAGCCTTCCTTCCCTTCCCTTCCCTTCCCTTCCCTTCCCTTCCCTTCCCTTCCCTTCCCTTCCCTTCCCTTCCCTTCCCTTCCCTTCCCTTCCCTTCCCTTCCCTTCCCTTCCCTTCCCTTCCCTTCCCTTCCCTTCCCTTCCCTTCCCTTCCCTTCCCTTCCCTTCCCTTCCCTTCCCTTCCCTTCCCTTCCCTTCCCTTCCCTTCCCTTCCCTTCCCTTCCCTTCCCTTCCCTTCCCTTCCCTTCCCTTCCCTTCCCTTCCCTTCCCTTCCCTTCCCTTCCCTTCCCTTCCCTTCCCTTCCCTTCCCTTCCCTTCCCTTCCCTTCCCTTCCCTTCCCTTCCCTTCCCTTCCCTTCCCTTCCCTTCCCTTCCCTTCCCTTCCCTTCCCTTCCCTTCCCTTCCCTTCCCTTCCCTTCCCTTCCCTTCCCTTCCCTTCCCTTCCCTTCCCTTCCCTTCCCTTCCCCCTTCCCTTCCCTTCCCTTCCCTTCCCTTCCCTTCCCTTCCCTTCCCTTCCCTTCCCTTCCCTTCCCTTCCCTTCCCTTCCCTTCCCTTCCCTTCCCTTCCCTTCCCTTCCCTTCCCTTCCCTTCCCCTTCCCTTCCCCTTCCCTTCCCCTTCCCTTCCCCTTCCCTTCCCCTTCCCTTCCCCTTCCCTTCCCCTTCCCCTCCCTCTTTCCCCTTCCCCTTCCCCTTCTCCTTCCCCCTTTTTTAATACATACACATTCATAACATCTGGCAGGACAATAAAGATCTCCATATCCTTCTTGGTTTAAACATAATTCCATATGAAAAGTTAGCAAAGGTTTAAGAGCAAAATGTATGGAAAGACAAAACCCAAACAACAGACACCAAACTAAAATTCATGACAAAGGCATCTCTGCCAATTACACATCTTCATTTGGTGTTATTTTGCCTCACTGTGAATGTGTCCTACTGAGCTTCATATGCATACAGACATGTATGCAATCTCCTAAAAGTAAATAGAAGACTGATGACCTAGGATTTGTCTTGCTTACTTTCTTACTTATAATATTAAAGAATTGTAATCTCCATACAGCAATCAAGTTCATCTTTATTTCTAAATTTATACGGTGTTTTCCCTTAAAATGGCTTGATTTTTTTTCCTGGAATTTCTACATTCACTTTGAAGAGTCCTGATACATTCCTCATATCTAACAATTTCCTCAGTCTGCTCTATAAATACACTAGGTCACTCTGGAAATTTTGGACGGACTTTGTTTTAAGTTTTAGGGCTCAGTGCAACACTATTGCTGCACAAAACACAAAATTTATTTTGAATTAGTTTTATTAGGTCAAAGACTCACTGTGTGTGATGCTGTGTGTGAAAGCCAGGAAATGACAGGAAAGACGCTGCGTGTGAAAGCCAGGAAATGCGAGAGTGAAGATTGTTTAACAAATATCATCACTGGGAAACTCTTCTGTTCTGAGAACTGCAGCCTAGTGACATGGTTTCATCCATGAAAGTATTTTTCCATATTTGTCACAGGAGCATCATAACTCTATTTCAGCATCTTAACTTGAGGGACATCTTCCCTGCTTGCTGCTACCACAAGCTTGTAGCAGTATACAAAAATGTGGATTACTCAATGCTTTACATCTGTGACAGTCATAATTATATCAAATGCTACCTTATTGCATGAGAACTTTGTTTGCTGCTTGGGAACTACAGAAACAATCAAGGCCAAATGAAGAGGAATGGTAGATGCCCTGTGTGCCAAATACCTGTATCACATCTCATAAACTGTAACACATAAACCATTTGTATTTTTTTTTTCTGTAATAATGAAATCTTATTTCTCTTTTAGCATCTCTCTAAACAGAGTTGCTCTGCGTCTCTTGCCTGAATATATCTTTCGTGAACTGATGGACAGCTGTCCTTGGAGGTCTGCCCTTCAGAGTATTGAATTGGAATCTAGCTCTCAGGAACACAGTTTGTGGCACAGCATCAAACACGAGCACACACATGCATTATAGCAAGATTCATCTTCAGATAGTCATTTAAGTATTTGCTTCAACATTAAATTAAGATGATTGGAGTTGAATTCTAAGTGGCTGCCTTCAGTGAGTGCTAACCTAACTAGATAGACTTTTTCCTCACAGAACTTATTTAATTACAAGGGATGCAAGAAAGAAATCCTTCCTAGCACTCTTGCCATTTTGAATTCTCATACAGTCTTTCACATACAAATTCTAATACTTCAAATCTGAACTTTTTTTTTGTCCTAATGATGTCTTTTACTGAATTCTGAATTATTAACTTAATATTATACCTACATATAACCCTAAAACACCAGAACATAACACCAATGGGAGACCTGAAGGGAGAGGCCCAAGCTGATGGACAGAAGAGTATAATCCCTATGTGATCAGTCCCCATTGCTGCTCCAAAACAAGCTCTCCATTTTGTTGCTCACTCACCATGCAGTAAAAAGGAGTAGCAGAGTCCGTAACTGAGATTACTGGTCTCAGACCCTTGATGGTACAGGGTGATTTGCCCACCTTGTCCACCAGCAGTCACAAGTGCAAAATAAGTGCATATAATATTTCGGGTTTGGACACTATGTGAAAGAGGAAAGGAAACTTGTTCATTGTTCTCCCCCCAGATCAATGCAACACAGCAGCTGGATCTTGTCCAGGCTCGGAAGGAAAAAAAAATATATATATATCAATTATAATATGTTCTTTCTCTAAATTAATTTCTAAAGCTTTGCTGAGCTAACCACATTCTTTCAAACCACATCTCTTTCAAAGAACAACAAATGTACAGGTGTACAAACAAGGGTATCTGAAGCATTATCATTGGTTATTCCATTTAATAATTTCTTCACCACAAATGAAGCCCTCTGATTTTAATCAAAAGAAATTGTGTCATTTCCCTTCCTTGGACTGGTCAGATGCTTGAGACAAAAGGTCTTTTCTTTGGTCTTTGTCACAGTTTACTGTATATATCGGCTTGTGCTTCCATTGTAAAATGAACTGTTTGCTGTGCCATGTTGAAATGGGAAAATATACAGGATGGTTAGAAATAACGCAATTCTCTTTGAAATCCAAGGTGTCTTAAACTGTCAGGATATTTTGTTGCTCTTAAACTGTTAGACTGAAGTCAACGTGCTGTTCCTTTTGAGATTATAAAACCATTCTGACCTGTATCAAAGTTCCTGTAGCTGGCAAGCTATAATGTGTTAATATGAACAAGCCTGGACACTTTGCTCTTTGGATATTAAGTAGATCTCAGAGAAATAATTTGGAAATTATTTCTAATGGGCTTCCAAACAGTCTAAATCTCTACATATGTACAACAATTTACCCTAGCAGCTTCAAGGTATATGATTGGGATGATAAAAAGCTTCTAGTAAATTACCTTTTAGACTCTGGTTTACTATATACATGTACAAATAAGGAGAATTTCAATCCAGTAGTAAGAAGAAAATCAATATTATATTACTTTAGATTAGACACCTAACTGGTGAAGTCTGTAGTACTGTAATAGACTGCATCTATTTTTCACTTCATATAGAAATCAAATTGATAAATTTCCTTCCTTAAATAGCACAAAATATTCACTTGGTCTCAGGTTTTGAGCAGCTCCACTGAGGGAGTAGAGAGTTTGCTTTCTTATCTTGTAGTATTGAAGCCATAATTCCAAAAGTGTCATGAGGCAAAAACGAGAATAAGAAGGGTAGGGCAAAGTTACAAAGTATACTTGTTAGATAAGGAAGACTACTTCTACAGAGTACAGATTTTAAGCCTTTCCTGTGCCTGCTCCAGGACTGTTAAAACTTCATGTTCCATCTTCTGCTGAGTTTTCTGTGAAAACTAGGAGTAACTGTTTCACATCATGAAACACCAATGAAATGTATCTTGATGATTAGATGCTATTTGTAATCAACAGGTGACTGTGTAAACTACTCCCTATATTTACCAAACATGAGCTGAATATTACAGTACAGGCTGTTTCTTATGTGACATTGAACATACATCTTAAGACCAAGTAGAAGAAAAAGTGTGGTACAACATACCACAGTAATGAATATGAGAAGAAAACCACATTCCCTTTTCTCATTTCCATGGGAGTTGGAATAGTTTCACAAAGATTTCATTGATAACTGAACAGATTCTTGAAAAAGGAAAAGACCTGATCCAACATTAGAAGGCAGTACTGTAAAACACATTTCATGCATATTTGCAGTTCCTTTCATTGGCTACAAGCATAATTTCTTATGAATTCATTGTCAAGCCTGTCTTATGCATGAATCCATGAATGGTGGTTGAAAGAAAAAAAAAATCAACCACTATGAAATTCATAATAAAACACTGTGAAATTCACAATAAATTGCCCCAAGTTGGCAATACTGGAAGGGATTCAAAACAATAAGTGCTTTCCCCAGGTGTAACATTTATGACACTTCGAAGTTCCAAGGTTTTCACTAGAAAATGAGCTAAGGGCTGCACACTGCATTTGTATATCTTTTATATTAATTTATTAGGCAAAATTATAGAAAGAAACTGCTACTGCACTCGAACACTTAAATGTTTATGAAACTATGCATAACTACTAGGTGTATTTTTTTTTCTTTTAAATCAATGTTAAATCTAGATCTGCAGTATGTGTTCCTTTCATATGGCTAAAGATGCTTTCAGCGGTAGAGATAGCATCTTCCAACATTTTTATTTTCCTAGTCAAATTTTGTTTATTCATATGTAACACTAACCACAGTGCTTTGGGGAGGTTTGCTTTATTTTCAGATTGATACATTTGAGTATCTCTGTTATCAGGCTATTGCTCCAAATACAGCCAAGTGTAACTGCAGGTATAGAAAATGACCTGATTTCATGTGCAGAAACCAATCTCTTTTCTAACGGTGTGAAATCACGCTGCTTACTCTAGATGCTGAGATTCTTGAAACTGAGTGTGCTGTCTGCCTGGGTGGATTAGCATCCTGCTGCAAAGCCGCATGGGGCCAGAGTCACTTGTTCCAGAGGTTTATTGCCAAATGCGCACAAAGCTGTTATATATATGTAGGATGCAGCTCATCACGGGGCACAATGTAAGATATAAACTCAGTTTCTAAACCAGGATCTGTAATGGCTTAGAGACTCAAAAAGCATGCACTGCATCTATCCTCAGCACATCTTTTATTTTCACTAGGCATTACCTTCAAAATGCTCAGGATGTGTGCTGTGGGATATTCCACTGCAAATGCCCCCAAAATATAAATGGTGTATAAGAATAATATATATCCCAACTAAGTGGGATTTTCCTTTGCAGAGAAGAGTAGCAGTCTCCTGGGGACATAATTTTGCTCTGAGAAGTACACATATGCAGTGCATGACTTTCAGGTAAAAAGAACAACAAAGAAAAACATATCTGGTGTCTTGCACACATTTCTGTAAAAATACATTAAAAAAAAAATAACGGTAAGGGGGTTGGTAGCAGTGATTGTTTTTTTGTTTTGTGCAAAATCAGAATGAAATATCAAAATGCCAGCAAGGACACCAAAGACTTCGGAAACTGCAATTTCTTTGCTTATTTTCAGTACTCTCTTGCTCTAACTTACTAAATAGTCACTGATCTTTCTGGTTTTGTTATGCATCCAGAGCTAGAGTTTGAAAACCTGAAAAATCATTCTCTCTGCAAGGTTTGCTGCATTTGACAAGCTGTTTCCCTAGTGTCTTTGCAAAACAATCACTGAGGTTTTGTGTTGTATTAAGCACTCTAATGCACACATACAGAATATTCATGGTTTGGTTTGGTTTGTCCACATGATTTTAACACAAACTTGTATTGCAGAACTTTGCAGGCATGGTATTATACTCAACAATAACTTCTGTAGGCAACTTCAGCAGTCAGAAATACACACAAAGGGTTTTTTCTTTCTTTTTTTTTTTTCATTCTCTCTTTCTCTCTCCCCCTCTCTCTCTCTCTCTGGTTTAATTCCATGGCTTTCACCATGGCTAATAAAATTATTCAAAATCAGAGTACATCAAAAGATGCAATTACCTTAAACAGCGTACTCTAATATAATACAGAAAAAAGCAGACTGTTCAACATCAAAGCCATTTCAGAAACAAATGCAACATTTTAGGGAAGAAATTTATAAACTTTACACTTGGAAGCTATAGAATGAATAAAAAACTTTCCTTAATAAAAAGTACTTGAAATCTCATCTTATTGTTGTCACGAGAACTAATAAAGTGACTATAGACATTTTCTTCATATGTTCCTCATTATATATGGCTGATGTACTGGTTTATGTTTTGCTCTATTTTCTAATATCTCCCCCCCCCCCCCCTTTTTTTTTTTTTTTTTCCTGGAGATGATAATCGTTTTCCACAGGTATACTTCTAGTCCTTTGCACTATTATTAAATTCAGCCTAATTGGTACGGTGTAACATTAATGAAATTGAGTAATTACCATAAAGTCCCCTTATCATTTTTTTTTTTCTGTAGAATGATGACAAGAGTGGCTTACCCTGTAGGAACAGGGTAATACAGACTTTGTATCTTGAAACAGGGGAAAAAAGTGGGCTAAATATGTGGTACCTGTCCTTCCACTGCCTGAGAAGACAATACTGAATTTCACATGCCTGTATGTGAGGAGTTTAGGACATAATGTGACTAAGAACATATGAGCTGTTTTACTGTACCCTGTCCATTCTATTCCTAAATGCCCTGATACACTAGTGATTTTGTTTCTGACTTCAGATTTTTATTAAAATGACACATCGTGCCTTTAGAGTCATACAATATTCTCTCATATTCCTCATTTTCTTTAAAACATTATTTATAGTAAATTCCAGATGAAAAAATTCCTGGTGTTTCTATCACTCCAGGAAGGTAAATAGCTTTTATAACTGTTTGTTGCCAAGTCTTTATTGTGTATTTATCTAACATTTGCTATAGCTCCTGGATCTTATATATGAAGATCTTGGTGATATGATGCAAGGAAATGGCCTCAAGTTGTTCCAGGGAGGTTTAGACTGGATAACAGGAAGAATTTCCTTGCAGAAAAGGTGGTTAGACATCAGCATGGGCTGGGCAGCCCATGGGAAGTGGCGGAGGGTCCATCGCTAGAGTTATTCAAGAAATGTATGGATGAGGCACTTAGGGACATGGTTTAGTGGTAGTTAAGTGGATGGCTGGACTTGGTCTTGAAGGTCTTTTCCAACCCAAATGATTCTATGATTCTATGGAAGATTTTCAAGAATCTGAGGGAAACTCTTCAGAGGTCTTTGGAAAAAAATTCTTTCTCTCATTTATTCATTGTCTATGCTCTTTATGGTCTTTTTTATTCTTCAGTCATGATGTACTTTCCATTTCTGTAATAAGGAAGGACATTACTTGTGAAAAATCAGAGACACAAGTTAAATTCAACAGTAGTCCTCATGAAGTTTTGTGTAAATGAGTTTATAACAAGACACTACTCCCACCTTAATGAATTTTTCATCACCATCTTAATGAATTTTTCCCTTTGTTACTAATAGGTAGCCCGTAAAATAAGAACTTTAGTCATAATCTGCTTGAGTGTTTTTATTCCTGATCACTCATTTCTCAAATGTAAGTTCAATAGTTATGCAAACAGCTTCATTAGAAGCCAAGACAAAGATATAAACTTTTAGGTGTACGTATATATGTGTGCGTGTGTCCTCGTTTTGGCTAGCATAAAGTTAATCTTCTTCCTAGTAGCAAGTATGGTGCTGTGTTTTAGATTTAGGATGAAAGTAATGCTGATAACACACTGGTGTTTTACGTGTTGCAGATCAGTGCTTACACTGAGCCAAGGACTTTTCAGCTTCTCATAGAACCCTGCCAGCAAGGATACTGGGTGTGCACAAGGAGCTGGGAGGGGACACAACCAGGACAGCCATCCCTCATTAGCCAAAGGAATATTCCATATCACGTGGTGTTGTCCACAACAATACAACTGAGGGGAGTTGGCTGGGGAGGCTACCACTGTTTGAAGACTGGCTGGCATAAGTTGGCTATTGGTAAGCAGTTCTATTGTGCATCACTTGTTTTGTGTATTCTTTTATGCTCCACATTCCCCCCCCCCCTTTCTTAATAAACTGCCTGTCTCTCAACACACAATTTTCAATTCCACTCCTCTGCCCCCAGTTTTCTTCCCCATCCCAATGGTATGGGGAGTGAGCGAATGGTTCTGTGATGTTTAGCTGCATGCAAGGTTGAACCACTATGACATGTTATGGATATAAATAGACATAATTACCAAAGTTGTTTCCCCTGAAGACTATCAAGCAGGTGCAGTTACCTCTCTAATGATTTATTGAATATATTCTACTTATACAAAGAGAAAGTTTAATGAATTTCCATGAAATAACTGCCATGATTTTAAAAGCACTATTTGAATACATACCAGGAGGTAAAATCTGAGTGATCCTATAGACTAAATGAAAAACAAACCAGTTTTTAATTTGTTTCACATATATATTTCACAGTAATTGTGGAGCATTTCAGGGAAAGCTCTCATCTTTTACTTGAGAAATGAGCATGACCATTTGCTTCTTTGCAGTGCTTGGTCAGGGATGTAGGGATAGCATAGACTGTAGCGACCAAGAGAGTCAGGAGTTCAGGAAACAGAGAGAATGGAACAAGGCAAATAGTAGGAGCACAGCCTTGGATTTCAGGAGAGCAGTCTGTGGCCTAATTAGGAATCTGCTTGCAACAATCACATAGAAGATGGTTAATGAGAACAGAGGATTCAGAACTGGTTGTTTTTTTAAGGAACATTTCATCTGAGCTAAAGAACTTCATGCGTGAGAAAGCAAACAAAGGTGGCAAACAAAACTAGCATGAAATGCCTTGAATCACAGATTTTTATTCATGGTGAAGCAGGTGATTTAAAAAACTATTATGTTGAAAATGCCATGTCTTTGGTAATAGTGGTCTCTGTGAAATAAGCTACCTGCCAACTATTAAGTTTTATTTTATTTTTGAGTTTCTAGATTTTTAGTTGTAGGGTTGTCTGAGCATTTCCATTTGAAATATACAAGGAGATAAATATTTTCATCATCACTTACCTAACAAGCAGCCATGGTTGCCCACACTGTTGAAAAACATATTTGACCTAAACAGACACCAAGTATGGAAAATGTTGATCCCAAAGACATTTATTAGGGAAAATCAGGAGAAACTGGAAAAGAACAACTAGAATAGAAGTATCACTTCGCCATTGGTTGCTGTGATCTGCTTAGAGCCGTATAATGACATGCATAAGAGAACAATAAATAGATATTTTTTGTTTGTTCACAGAACTATGCTCCAGCAAGCTATTGTACTTCATGTCAATGCATTTCAAAGTATAACAACTCTTACTGTCACAGTAAGACGTTATAAAAGATGAACAAGATCTCTGTGATTATAGTTTTAATTGCTCTTGATTGATTACTGGTTGGAGAAATAGAGGTTGTCAGCTTCATGGAGCAAACCATACCTGCTAAAAATTTGTCTGAAATGCTACATTTCTATGGGGAGATGGAAAGGTGTGAGTCTGCCAATGACCTGGAGTCTCCAGCTTTTATAAATTCTGCCAGTACAGCTATGAGATCAAAGAGTCTTTAACAAACAGGAAAATTAAAAGAAAACACAACTAGATTTCAAAACAAAACATAGCAAAATGATCCCTTCCCATTTTCTTTTCCCTATTAGTTTTAAAAACTTCAGAGATGTAGATCCCAGAAAGCATTCATATTACTTCTAGATTGCTGCAACGTCAAGCATTCAGTGTAAGCATGTACCAGAGTTTTCAGGAAATTGGTTTTGGAAAAATTGTTATGATGTAGGTAAACCAAATTAATTAGTCCCATGCCAGCTATTTGTCTTCAGAAGCAAATCAGTTAATCATTCTCTGAAAAGGATTCATACTAAAAAATTGTTGAAATTGTTTAAAGTCATGAAGTGAAAGAGGGAGAGGAGGTTTTCATTCTTCAGTTGTGTCAGAGGTTTTCAGCCAAGACTTTGGACTGAGAAGGACTTCCCCCTGTGACAGTGTCTTGTGAATGGGTAAGAATGGTCTGAGTAAGTGTAAAAATGTGGTTTACATTTTTTTTTAATGCTCCCTCTTCCTTGCTTAGCCTGACTTTTTATTATTATCAGCTTTATTTTGTACCTCCAAGCTATACAAGATGTACTCAGTTATCCTTTCTAACACTCATTTGGGAAACCCCCGTAATTGTCTGACATGCAGAATTAGTGACCACAGTGTGAAAGGTTAGGTTTGATTTTAGGACCTTTGTTTACAGCAAAATCCCAGTGTAACATCAAGGGAAGGAAAGGGTGGTTTATAAAGAAAAACAAGGCAAAACAAAAGGATCGTTAGTCCCGTCTCACTGAGTCTTAGACAACTCAGTGAAACTTCTGAAAAAAAAATGCATTAGTAAACAAATAGAAATAAAGTTTTCTTTTGACATTTTAGACATGATTTTAATTAAAAACAGACTGCATAATCCTTGGCTCTTTGCATTAATAGTGTGCCAGCCGACCTCTCTCTTTTTTTGATGAAGGGCTGCAAAAGCTGGCTGAGAGCAATTCAAGGAAATAATTATATCACCCTATGAATGAAATCTTGCCACTGCTATTCCCAGAAAATCTGACAAGTAACAAGAGCAAGGGGAGCTGAAGTGGATTTCCAATGAAAGGGTGCGCTCATTTTTGGAGAAGATAAATTCAGTACATTTGGTTTAACTCAATGACAACTCCAAGAAATAAAGGCTGACAACAAAGAGAAGAGTTGTAATAAAGGTTAACCAAAAATAAATAAATAAATAAATAAAATAAAATAAAATAAAATAAAATAAAATAAAATAAAGATGCTTTGAGACATTATCCAAAGCAAACATGGCTGCTCAGTGGCTCTGCAGGGTTCAGTTTCACGTTTTTAGAGTTCCATTGTAAACTTGTTGAAATGAGGCTGAAAAAAATAAACTCATTCATGTTTTAATTTACATATTCTAGAGTATTGCAAGGTGGTAAGCAAAACAGAGCCATGCTGAAATCAAATATGTTAGTAT
>NC_089912.1:36444228-36476728 GCF_040182565.1 Anser cygnoides | reverse complement strand
GGCAAGATCATGTGTAGGTTTGAGGAAGGGGATGGAACTGTGTGAATATTTCAAACCCACCTGGTCCCGGGCTGGGCCTCAAGTCTTCCCTTCACAAATAAGAGCACTTCTAGACCTGAAGAGGACATGTCTGCCCTCTTAGGAAATTAAAGTTATTTCAAAAGTATTGAATTCAGCTGCCTCTTTTACACCAGCTAATACAATCTGCCAAACTTAACACATTTAAGAAGAGTACATTTTCAGGTAGAAAATGTGGAAAAGGCTGGAGGGGGAGTCTTTCATCAATGTTGCAGCATTACAAACCTATTAGGTCTCTGTAGCCAAAAAGCAAGGCAAAGCAAGAAGAGTGGCAAGAAACAATTCTCTTCCCAGCCTGACAGAATAATGAAACAATTTGGAGGTATAACCTTAGTGAGAACTGTTACTGTTTTTGAGCTGTATTATTCCCACAGTATGCCCTCAGTTCAATGGTAGTAATTTATAATTCTGAATGCGAGAAAAAATGATCAGAAACGTTTATTATGGAGTTGTTTGGCAACATTCCCAAAGCCTTATTAGTGCTTTTCTTACGGTCTCTACCCCACCTCAACTCTACTCATGGGTTTATAACAGTGAGGACTGAATCAAACCTGAAATAAAATAGGACCATCCTTCACTAGGAGCTAAGCATGTTCTGAAATTAATGCCAGAAATTAATTCCAGCTCTACCTTTATTTTCTTTATGGTCATATGTGCCTTTCCCAAATTCTGACAAGTTGCACCCATGAGGGCTGAGAAAGCTGGCTGATTTCACTTCAACGCCATTCTTGGTAATCTTTAAATAATCATGGTGACTGGGAGAAGTGCCCAAGGACTGGAGAAGAGCATGAGCGATGCGTAACTTCTAGAAGGGCAAGAAGGAGGATCAAGGCAACTGCGAGCCAGTCAACCACACCTCGATCCCTGAGAAGGTTATGGAGCAGCTAACCCTGAAACAATGTCCAGGCACATGAAGGACAAGAAGGTGATCGTGAGTAATCAGCAGAGATTTACAAGAAGGAAATTGTTCTTAACCATTGAACATCCTAAAATGAGGTGACTAGCTTGGTGGATGGGCTAGCAGTGGATGTTGTTTACCTTGATTTTAGTAGGGATTTTGAAAGTATTCTATAACATCCTCGTAGAGAAGGTGACAAACTATGGATTAGATAAATAGTCAGTGAGGTGGATTGAAAACTGTCTGATCATCTGGGTCCAGAGAATAGTGGTCAATGGTCAAAAGTTCAGACTGGGGCAAGACACTACTGAGGTACCCCAGTAGTTAACACTGGGACCAACACTGTTTCATACTTTCACTAATGACCCTGATGATGGGACCAAACATGCCGTCAATAAGTTTGCAGGTGGTACAAAACAGAGAGATATGGTATATCAGAGGGTTTTCCAGACATTCAGAGGGACCTTAACAGGATGGAGAAATGGACAAAGAGAGACCTCTTTAAGTTCAATTAAGGGAGGTGCAAGGTTCTGCTTTTGAGTAGGAATAAACATAGGCAGCAATATATGCTGGGAGCTAACCACCCGGAAATCAGCTTTGCAGAGAAGGACCTCAGGTGGACAGCAAGCAAATCATGAGCCACAATGGGCCCTCACAATAAATAATGCCAACAACCTTCAGTATTGCATTGGGAACACCATTGCTAGAAGGAAGAAGGAGGTGATCCTTTCCCTCTGCTTAGTATTGGTGAGATACATCTGGAGTCCTAGATCCACTTCTGGGCTCCCCAGTATAGGGAAACATGGACATACTGGAGAGAGCTCAGCAAAGAGCCACAAAGATGTTGAGGGAACTGGAACTTCTGTCATACAAGGAGAGGCTGAGAGAGTTGGGATTGCTAAACCTGAAGATGAGAAGGCTCATGGAGATCTTAACAATATCTATAACTCCTTGTATAAAGGGGTGGAAAGAAGATGGAGGCACTCTCATCATTATTGACCAGTAACAGAAAAAGAAGCATTGGGCAAAAATATTAATAATAGAGAAAACAAAACCACAACACCATGAGATTCAATCCAAACACAAGAAAAATACTTTTATTACTGTGATGGTGGTGAAACACCAGAACAGATTGAACAAAGAGGTTTTGGACACTACATCTCCAGAGATATTCAAAGCCTGATCGCACGTAGCCCTAAGCAACCTGCTCTAGGTGCACTTGCTTTGACTGTGATGTTGTAAGCATAAGACTATACTTGTAGGAGTGGCAGTTTAAATGATTCACGTCAACTTCACCCACCAACTCAGCCATATTTAACATCATAAAATATCAACATCACTTATATCCACAAAATACAATAAAATGGGATCTCAGGTGATTAAGGATACAAGTCCAGATTTAGCTATTCTCATATAATAATAAAAATATGAAATAAATTGTGATTAAAAATATATGGAATTTAGGTAGAAAATACACTTTTCTCCATGAAGTGAACAAGAGTTTGGTTTTTGATTTCAACAATGATAGGATGTGTATGGTGGCAGCAATTAATGTCAACCCCCCAAATCTTTATGGAACTTAAAATGGTGAAGCTTCAGGCTTGTGTAGCAACCTCTGTGGAGATTTTGTTTCTTGTCTTACTGAAATTGAAATGTTAATGCCATTTGGGGTTTGTTTTGATTATTATTATTTTTTAATTTATAGTGATAATTGCTTTAACAGCAGTAGCTCTAATTGTAGCAATTAGCTATGTCACTTTTTTCCACTTAAAAAAAATCCAGCTGAGAGCATGGAGAGAAATTATGCAAGAAATAAGATTAAAGGTACTGAAGACTTCCCATGATGACATATTTCATTTATACTCCCACTAAACCAAGAGACAACAGGATGATTTTCATTTCAGAGCTTACCATGAAGTTTTAAGAATAAAAAATGAACACATGAAGGAATCATAGAGACCACAAAAATTTCTGTCCATCCTACGAGATCATTCATTCTTCTCCTGAACAAAACCTTATCTTTCTGTTTAATAATTCTCTTTGTCCTGATGTGCTGCTTATCTAGAAGCAGGTGAGTTGTAATAGAAGCTTAGAGACTAGCCAATAAATACATAACTAAATGAATTACTGACATCTGTGCTACATTTTTCATCCTTTCTCTTCTCCTGTTCCTTATTGGTGCAGCTGGTTGGGTCACCAACTGCTGAATCTTCTATTCAATCATTGCAGTGCTTGTGTAACTGGAATGGAAAATAAAGTAGAAGCTATTTAAATTTCCAAAGCATTTCCTGAAATTTCTCTAGAAACATGTTCTATGACCAGGCATTCCCAATTTTGCAGGACAAACTGCCCCATCAACCACTTCATTCTCTTGAGAGGCAGGTAACAGCAGAGAAGCTTGGTAGCCCTCCTCTTGTCCATCCTCCCTCTTTAAAGCAAACACTAATAACACATGGTAAATCCAAGCCGGATAGAGATGCTCCACCTCTTCTGCTCAAGTGAAATGCCACAGGTTGACCGCAAATCACTTACAGGAGAACATCATTAGCTAGAGATGGAGCACAATGGCATGGGTTTTAGCTTTTTATATTGCTTTTATCACCATTTTCCACTGAGCAAAAGGGTATCCCTGTGTCCTCAAAGTCACTGCATTTGCTTTTGTCTCTCTCTTTCAAATCCATCTCAAAATCCTGTCAATCAATTACAGGAGCATTTTACACAGATTCTGGGCATACAGCTGAAATTAAGACATGCCAGCTGTATCAGCTGAACTGAAAGAGGAATACATTTTTAAAGGAAGGATAAAGAGACAAATAATTTGGGTGGCCTTTGGATGAATAGCTGTGGTAATCCTAGTGCTGTTCAAGGGCTCTGTTTCAGATGCCATTGATATACTATACAGCTGCATATATAAGTCACTTTTAAACCATTCTCTCAGCCATATTGGCTGCAGCTCTCTAGCAGCTCAAGTACATTTACTTCTTTTCAACCAGCACAAAGTCTATATAACAGCCTATTGTATACCCTGAGGTAGTCCAAAATGATATACAGCAGTTATTCCATGAAACATTGATTTGTAGCTTCATATTATTTCTGGCATATCACACTGCATCTTAGCATAACACAAGATAGCCACTGACTGCATATCTTTTGAGAAAAATATTGCTAAAAGGTGGAAAAGGCAGAAATATGTAGTTTCTTGAATTTCCATCCTGAAAAAAAAAAAAAAAAAAAAAAAGATTCACTACACTAGAATCTAAACACTTTCAATATATTCCAAATTTTTCCTATATGTTCCAAAAAGTAGAACAAGCAAAGTGAATTTAATTCTGGAGAGTAGTTCAGGTACTCTGGTAACAGCACTTCATACATAGCAAGAAGGAAGAGAAGGGTGAAAGGATGAGGTTTCACTGTTTCATGTAGGTATCTTCCTTGCAGTAATCAGGAAAGTCAGTGACTGGAGGTCAAATCATTGTGCAGAGAAAAGACAAAACGAGGAAGGAAAGAAGAAAGGAAATCAAAGCAGTGAGGAATAAGGAATTCACTCATATTTGACAGAATTATTGATTGGTAAAAAGAATAAATAAATACATATATTTAAACCCAAGCATGTTTGAAAAGGTTAATAGAAGTCTGAATATATATGTCAGAATCTTTGGAAGTTTTGAGTTTTAATCTCCCATTAGAAATAGGTTATTATCATCAAGCCTTCAAACTAGAAGTTGTGAATGTGAATTAAATCCAGTGACAAACTACAACCTAGAAAAACTGTGGAAATTAAATTTTGGCTGTGAAATGAATACAAGATCAGGCTGTGTTTCAGTTCTGAATTTGTTCTTAACCATCTGTTCTGCATCTTGGATTAATATTTGAGCCTTCCCTGAAGTGGTTTTGAAGTCTTAAATAATTCTGCTTCAAGAAAACAGCCAAAACAACAAAACAGGTGTGAACAGACCTGATCAACATGAGTGATGTCCAAAGGCATTGTTCTGGGTAGCAGCAGCAGGAGCCTGTTGCAGATTAAGATGTATGAATGCCAGGGTCACAAAGAGAAGATTTAAAAAAAAAAATAAAAAAGAGTTTATAAGTGTTTTCATCACTGCGAATGAGAGGAGTGGAGAGAGAAAGAGAAACATATTTTAATGCCTTTTTCTGGTAAATGAATTATTATTTTTACAAAGAAAATTCAACTAGCTGCCCAAACATAATTTATTTTTTGCAATTTTTCATTTTAGGATTTTTTCAAAGAAAACATTTTAAAGAGGATTACTTTCCTTAAAGTAGTGCTCAGGGGAGTGATCCAGCTCTACTAAAATGTCTAGCAGCTGAGTTCAGTTTCCTTTAAAGAGGATTTTTTTTTGGCAAATAAAGATTGATGGGCAAGATACCTAATATATTTGTGCTATCAAAATATTATTACAAGTTCAATTTTTCATTAACAATTCTATGCCATACACTTAATTTGTTAAAGGTCATGTGTTCATTTCCATACACAACACCCTAGAGGGAGTTCCTCCAGGCCTCTATTATGACATTCCAGACAACCTCCAGGACAACTCTGAATTATTTTTTCATCCCTGGCCACTGGACCCTCAACCAAAATCAGAGAATCACAGCCTTAAGCATACTTCAGTTATGAAATCCAGTGAGCTGCCAACGACAGAAATCCTGCAGAGGCTGACATCCAGTCCCCTTGTGACAGTAACCCTGGACAGTAACCCTGGACTGTCCCCTCATCAGAGGAATGGTGTTCTTTGAGTGAGGACTGCATGGAAGTAGTACATGACGTGACACTTTCCTCACTCCTGGAGGTTTTAGTCTGCAGTAAACCTTGTCAGGTTTTCTGGGGCTTTGAACAATGGTGTGAAGATGGACAAATATGAGATAGTTTCTGCATTTCTTCTGAAGGTTGTTAATAACATTGTACTGCTTTTCTTAAACGTTAGGTGAACGAATACTGCCAGTAACTAGTGTCTCTTGCTTTTACACTTAATGAGCACATGTAGCACTTTGCCTCTCTGCTACTTTAGCTTAGCAGTGGGGTTACCTTTGTATACGCTGTCATTGTACATTCATTTTTCCGAATCATTTCCCTGAGTCATCCTTGCCCTCCAGAGAGAATTAAGAATTATCCATGGCCTAATAATCATGCCTGTGACTTCCCCAGTTCACATCTTAATTTCAGTAGGATTTTAGCTACATTGCAGCCTGGGCGTCCTTATGCTGTTGGTAGCCAGAATCTGGGGATATAGCAGTAATACAAATGTGCTGGATGTAGGCAATGAATTGGTGTGAATCCACCAATAGCTGATTTGCCTTTCTATGGGCTAGTGCTCATTGGACACTGTGATTTTTTTCTGACACTCTTCAAGAGGTGTTATTGGGACTTCAGGGCGTGAATGCTGATGAGATGAGGTGTAAAGCCAGGGCCTTCTTTGCCCTGCCAAAATGCTGCCCTGTGATGTGAGGCATCACCCTGTGAACATCAACCAGACTGCAGGTGAGTCATGACTGTCTCTTGCAGAGCAGGGCATGCCAAAAGATTTTTTCTTTCTCGAGCCTGTCACATTTTCCCCGGTACCTTAGAGAATTTGACTGGTGTTTGCCAATTGCTTATCAGGCCACACACGTTGTAGGACTGATGTGGGGTGCTGCTCTCATATTTATTTATTTATTTATTTTCTCTCTTCAACTCTGCAATTGCTTCTAGCCTAGTTCTCTTCCCTGGCTCCCTCTGCCAGAGAGGGCCATATGATTGTTTCAAGTATTCAAAGCTGCACAAGCTATTTGACTGAAACTTTTTCCACTTGTGAATTAGATGGGAGAAGCTTTGTGAGCTCAGCTGCTATTCAGGTAAGGGAAAATGAGGGCAAAACAGAGAAAATCTTTGTATGCACAGAATAAGTCCTCGATATCCCTTCATTTGGCCAGCATTATGCAAGTGGGCACCAAATTGTCACTCTCACTGCATAAGCAAAGTAACTAAGGACACTGAGGAAAGTTTGGGATGATTTGGATACCTTTCAGTTGCTCTAAGCTAACATTAGACTGCTTTACCTCACTGTAGTCCTGCAGCTGTGAGCCTTGTAAGCAAAGAGTATTAATTAATGCTTCCTAGACATCTGGGCCAAAAATTTTTTTCAGTAAGAATTGTTTCCATTAATTTCACTACTCTCTTCCTTATGATTGCACATTAAATGAAACCATGACTGAGAAAATAATTCATTTATCTAGAAATCCTGTGTGGGATCTCTGGCCAGAGCAGCTGCAAAAAAAAGTATTAAAACTTACTGACCTCATACTAGAATTTATTTTAACAGATTTGGAGAGCTTGAGAGAATCACATCATCACTGACACGTACAAACAGCCTCTGATTTTTACCCAGAAAAATGTGGCAACTTTTTAAATGAGATGTTTAATTCAAAAATATAGAATTCTTCTCATTCAGTACTTTCTACTCTTCTTCATGGGGAGGATATTTGACATTATTTGAATAATACAAACCCTACAAATCACTAGGGACAAGACCTTACTTCCAAGAAATATATCTGGAGAGTACCTGGTATTACCATTTTGCTAAGGTCTAGCAAATATTTGAATTATCACTTTTCTGGCAGAATTATTCTTACACTGACTATCTAAAAGTAAGGTGTATTACAGAACTTTTCCCATTTTACTTGGTTGCATATTCTGGTAAATTTCATAAGCTAGTCTTCATAAACCAATATAATATTCAACTCCTTTGCCATTCGGCTGGATATTTTACACTGGGAAAAGAAAAAGAAAATGCTTTAAAACATAAGAAATGACAGTTTTTTGAGAAAGTCACACAAAAACATGATCTTTTGCATGACCCAGAGACAATGCAACATCAGAACTAAACCATTTGTCATCCTTTAAGCCTAAAGATTTCATTGTAAAGATTCTTCTGGAAGTGTGGATTACTGTAGTTTTATCTGCCCAGATTCACAGTGGTCTTTTCAGAGCTATTGAACTGTAGATAGCCAAAGTCTCACTCATCTGCTTTTCCCAGTGGCAGGTGCTGACTGTGATGCACTGCTTCATGGCAGTGTAACCTGGAGACTTGGAGACTACACAGCATTTATTGCATTGAATGTTGTCAGTGACTTGAGACATCCAAGAAGATGGCAACTTTTTGTTTGTTTGTTTGTTTTTTAAATTCAAGTCCAGATCACACTGCTAGTAACAATATTTTCTTACCTGAGTATGTGTATTTCATCATGTTCCATGCTATAAAAGTGATGCTGTGCTCATGTCCACCCCTTCTCCACTGAAATCAAGTTGCTTTCCTTATGACTATGGTGGTAATGGGATTTTGTCACCAATAGTTCTAAATGTACATGTATTGGTGTGTCTGAAGATGAAAAACCAGCATACAAGCAGGCAGGAAAAACAAATAATTTCTAGCAGTTTTATGAGGTCAGTTTTGAGTAATACGTAGATGGAGGGTGCACTAGTATGCTTGGTACTGAGATTTCATGGCTGTTTCTGTGGTAGATCCAAGGTATGTGTACACAGAGAATATTCATGACTAGCCCTTTGTATCCAGCAATGAGTAAAAAATCTACACTGATATTAAAAATGATAACAAACGATAATGAAATAATAATGAAATGATATTAATAATGATCATGAATAATAACTAAAAATACTTTTGAGAGAGAAATCACTGAAGTTTTTCTTTTTTTCAGTGATTTTTATCATCTTCTAACTTCAATAAAAATAATTAAAACTAGACATGATGCAGCAAAGGTGTAACTGCAGTAATTTCAGGATATTATAACAGGATAATAAATGTTTCCGACTTTTCTTAGCAAATTGGTAGGGCTAACAAATGTGCATATGATATTTTCGAATAAAAGTTCTTCATGTATTGCAGAACAGGGCACTATGATTGTTGAAAGCCCTAGAAAATATTTCAGACATACAGTATGAGGTCTTGGAGCAAACTACTATAATTTTTCTCCTGCTGTGTTTATTTCAAAAGTCAGATGTAGTGATGAACTCTTTAAGGAAAAATAGCAATAGGCTGCATTCAAAAGTATTTATGAACATGTTAACAGACTCCCCTGACCAAAAAAAAAAAAAAAATCCTTTGAAAATGAGACTTTTTGCTGGTTTTGCCATATTCAAATTATTATTCTTTTAGCACAAATGGTTTGGAAGTATGGGTGGTATCTCCTTGTTTCAGCCAAAATGGATGGAGGAAATTAGCACTTGCTTAGCAACACCATAAAGGTTATTATTCTCACAAATTAAAATTTTCCCTTCAAAGATTTTTATATTTTAAAGACTGAAGCTGACTTCACAAACACAAAGCTTTCAAAGCCATGTCTGTAGATTTGAGAAATATTACTTATGAAGCCACACACAATTTGAACAAAAGAAAATATGCAATCTTTCCATAACTACAAATGACTAATTTAGTGGTAGAAATATATGTATAACATTTTTCTTTTAAGATGACAATGGTAATTCCTAATTGTAAAGATATAGCCTGCAGCTGAGGCATAATTTTATATGGGTGGAGTTTTACACCTGACTTTGTAGTGGTGTAAAGAACTTAGACAATGGAAACATAATATTTAAAGTCATTGTCATCACAATATTGTCATATTATTTTTAAGTGACATATCTTTTGTCTGAGGCTTTTATTTGCTATATTTTTTTTTCTCTCTCTCTTTTTTTTTTAATGGTTACTTTTAAATATTCAGTGTACAATATATTGTAAGCTAGTGATGTGAAATGAAATTATCTCATAAATCGACGGCCTGTGATGACTACAAAGCAAAAATACAGTAAACGTTGCTCAGGCCTAGCTTACCCGTAAACTGAGAGAACACATAGGCAAATACTTTCTTCTTCATTCCTACTGCATTTCCTCTTAGTTTTAAATTTAGTCTTAATTTTAGTTGTTAATTTTAATTTTTACAGTGCAAGAAAATCTGAATGCAAGGAAAACAGTCAGATAAAGTGTGTCACATCTTAAAGAGAAATATATCAATAACCAGGCAATGCATTGGCAAGGGTTTGTAAACCAAATAGCTCAGAAATGTGCTACCTGGAGAGCCTTACGAAAATGACTTTATACGTAAAAAGAACTGCAGTAGTCAGACTCAGCTATGAGCCAGGAGATCATACAGATATAAATATGACACTAACAGCAGCCAACCCAAAATTTTCTTGTCTGTTACATCTCTCTAAATATTTTACACTTTACTACATTGCCTTACCTACAAAGTAATTTACTATTAAGCAATATTAAAAAAAAAAAATCAGGAGAAAGGACAGCAAAACCCATGTCTACAAAAGACAGTAGTAGAGTTTTCTTATAAGAGGAAACATAGAATCATAGACTGGCTCAGGTTGGAAGGGACCTTAAAGATCACCAAGTTCCAACCCCCTGCCATAGGCAGAGATGCCAACCAGTAGATCAAGTTGCCCAGGGCTCCATCCAACCTGGCCTTGAACACCTCCAGGGATGGGACATCCGCAGCTTCTCTGGGCAAACTGTTCCAGTGCCTCACCATCCTCTCAGTGAAGAATATCCTCCTAACCTCTAATCTAAATCTCGCCTCTTTTAGTTTACAGATTCACAGATTCACAGATTTCTCTAGGTTGGAAGAGACCTCAAGATCATCGAGTCCAACCTCCGACCTAACACTAAGTACTCCACTAAACCATATGCCTAAGCTCTACATCTAAACGTCTTTTAAAGACCTCCAGGGATGGTGACTCCACCACCTCCCTGGGCAGCCTGTTCCAATGCTTAATAACCCTTTCGGTAAAGAAGTACTTCCTAACATCCAACCTAAAACTCCCCTGTCGCAACTTTAGCCCATTCCCCCTCGTCCTGTCACTAGGCACGTGGGAGAATAGACCAACCCCCACCTCTCTACAGCCTCCTTTCAGGTAACTGTAGAGAGCGATGAGGTCGCCCCTGAGCCTCCTCTTCTCCAGGCTGAACAAGCCCAGCTCCCTCAGCCGCTCCTCGTAAGACTTGTTCTCCAGACCCCTCACCAGCTTGGTCGCCCTTCTCTGGACTCGCTCGAGCACGTCCATGTCCTTCCTGAAGCGAGGGGCCCAAAACTGAACACAGTACTCGAGGTGCGGCCTCACCAGAGCCGAGTACAGGGGCACAATCACTTCCCTCGACCTGCTGGCCACACTGCTTCTTATACAGGCCAGGATGCCGTTGGCCTTCTTGGCCACCTGAGCACACTGCTGGCTCATATTCAGCCGACTATCCACCAATACTCCCAGGTCCTTCTCGGCCAGGCAGCTTTCCAGCCACTCATCTCCCAGCCTGTAGCTCTGCTTGGGGTTGTTGCAGCCCAGGTGCAGGACCCGGCACTTGGCCTTGTTGAACTTCATGCAGTTGACCTCAGCCCATCGCTCCAGCCTATCCAGATCCTCCTGCAGAGCCTTCCTGCCCTCGAGCAGATCGACACACGTACTTAGCTTGGTGTCATCTGCAAACTTACTGAGGGTGCACTGGACGCCCTCATCCAGATCATCGATAAAGATATTAAATAGGACCGGCCCCAGTACCGAGCCCTGGGGGACTCCACTAGTGACCGGCCTCCAACCAGATTTGACTCCATTCACCACAACTCTCTGGGCCCGGCCATCCAGCCAGTTTCTAACCCAGCGAAGCGTACGCCAGTCCAAGCCACGAGCAGCCAGTTTCTCGAGGAGAATGTTGTGGGGAACGGTGTCAAAAGCCTTACTGAGGTCAAGGTAGACCACGTCCACAGCCTTTCCCTCATCCACCAAGCGCGTCACTTGGTCATAGAAGGAGATCAGGTTCGTCAAGCAGGACCTGCCTTTCATAAACCCATGCTGACTGGGCCTGATCGCCTGCTTGCCCTGCAAGTGCCGCGTGATGACCCTCAAGATAATCTGCTCCATGAGCTTCCCCGGCACTGAGGTCAAACTGACAGGCCTATAGTTCCCCGGGTCTGCCCTGCGGCCCTTCTTATAGATGGGCGTCACATTGGCTAGCCGCCAGTCAACCGGGACCTCCCCCGATAGCCAGGACTGCCGATAAATGATGGAAAGCGGCTCGGCCAGCTCCTCCGCCAGTTCTCGCAGTACCCTCGGGTGGATCCCATCCGGCCCCATCGACTTGCGCACATCCAAGCTCCGTAGCAGGTCGCCAACCATTTCCTCATGGATAGCGAAGGCCACATCCTGCTCCCCATCCCCTTCCACCAGCTCAGGGCACTGGGTGTCCGGAGAACAACCGGTATTGCCGCTAAAGACTGAGGCAAAGGCGGCATTAAGCACCTCAGCCTTTTCCTCATCCTTAGTAACTAGGTTTCCCCTCGCATCCAGTAAAGGATGGAGATTCTCCCTAGTCCTCCGTTTCGCGTTGATGTATTTGTAAAAGGATTTTTTGTTGTCTTTAACGGCAGTAGCCAGATTGAGCTCCAGATGAGCTTTGGCCTTTCTAATTTTCTCCCTGCACAGCCTCGCTACATCCTTGTAGTCCTCCTCAGTGGCCCGCCCTTTTTTCCAAAGATTATAAACCCTCTTTTTTCTGCTAAGCTCCAGCCGCAACTCTCTGTTGAGCCAGGCCGGTCTTCTTCCACGCCGGCTCATCTTTGGGCACGTGGGGACGGACCGCTCCTGTGCCATCACGATTTCCTTCTTGAGGAGCGCCCAGCCTTCCTGGACTCCTCTGCCCTTCAGAACCGCCTCCCAAGGGACTCGGCCAACCAGCGTCCTGAGCAGCTCAAAGTCAGCCCTCCGGAAGTCCAAGACAGCAGTTTTACTGGTCCCCTTCCTGGCCTCGCCAAGAATAGAGAACTCTACCATTTCGTGGTCACTCTGCCCCAGACAGCTTCCGACCACCACATCTCCCACCAGTCCTTCTCTGTTTGTGAAGAGAAGGTCTAGCGGGGCACCACCCCTGGTAGGTTCACTGACCAGCTGCGTCAGGAAGCTATCTCCCACGCTCTCCAGAAACCTCCTAGACTGCTTTCTCTGTGCCGTGTTGTGTTTCCAGGATATGTCCGGGAAGTTGAAGTCCCCCACGAGGACAAGCGCCGACGATTTTGCAACTTCTGTCAGTTGCCTATAAAGCTCCTCATCCGTCTCCGCATCCTGGTTCGGCGGTCTATAGCAGACCCCCACCAGGATGCTAGCCTTGCCGGCCTTCCCACGGATCCTAACCCACAGGGATTCAACCTTATCATTCCCAGCCTGGAGTTCCACAACATCAAAAGATTCTCTAATGTAGAGAGCCACGCCACCACCCCTTTTGTGCTGCCTGTCCCTCCTGAAGAGCCGATAGCCAGGCATTGCAGCACTCCAGTCGTGGGAGTGGTCCCACCACGTCTCCGTGATGGCAACCAAGTCGTAGCCTGCCTGCTGCACAATGGCTTCCAGCTCCTCCTGTTTGTTACCCATGCTGCGTGCATTAGTGTAGATGCACTTCAGCTGGGCCATCGCCTTCTTCCCCGGCCTAGCCATTGTTTCCCCCGGCACAGCTCCAACAGGCCTTGTTTGAGCCCCGTCCCCCTTCTTACCTAGTTTAAAGCTCTCTCTATGAGCCCCGCCAGCTCCTGGCCTAGGATCCGTTTTCCCCTTGGAGATAGAGACCCGTCTGGGGCCATCAGGCCGGGTGCCGAGTAAAGCTCCCCATGGTGAAAAAACCCAAAATTTCTATGCTGGCACCAGCCTCTGAGCCACCTATTAACCACATGAGCTTTCCGCGTCCTCTCCGTGCCTCTCCCTTCCCCCGTAGGGATAGACGAAAACACCACCTGCACTCCCGCTCCCTCCACCAATCGTCCCAGCCCCCTATAGTCCTGTTTGATGGCCCTGAGGCTTCTCTTTTCAACATCATCGCTGCCAGCCTGGACTATCAAAAGCGGGTAATAGTCAGAGGGGCGAACCAGGTTTGGAAGCTTCCTGGTAACGTCTCTGACCCTGGCCCCAGGGAGGCAGCAGACTTCCCTATGTGTGGGGTCAGGCCGACAAATAGGGCCCTCCGTTCCCCTGAGGAGGGAGCCGCCCACAACAATCACCCTTCTTTCTTTCTTGGTGGAGGCGGTCCTGAGGCGTGGAGTCAACTTCCTCACCTCAGGCATCCTCCCGGGTAGGCTTCCTACCTCATCCTCACCCACGGGTCTCTCGAGCCCCAGGGCCTCAAACCTATTGTTCAAGGGCACCTGGGAAGGCGGTGCCGGCAGGGGAGGGCATCTCCTGCGAGGTCGAGCAGGGACCTGCCTCCATTCCTCCTCAACTCGCAGGTCCCCTCCCTCTGCCCGATGGCAACAGGGCAGGGGGTCCACCCCCCTTTGGGGCGTCTCACCCTGGTCCCTCTCCCTCTGGCCCTGCAGGGAGTTGCTCCACCAGTCTATCTCCCGCTCGCACTCCCTGATATCCCTCAGTCTCTGCACCTCTTCCTTGAGTTCCGCCACCATGCGGACCAGGTCGTCCACCTGCTCGCACCTCACGCAAGCAGTCTCCCTGCCTCCCGCCGATGGCAGCAAGAGGCTCAGACACTCCCCGCATCCGGAGACCTGAACTGCCGCATGTTTGGACGGGCAGTCGGTCTGGGTGTGCACTGACTTCCTAGAGACGGCACCGTGCCTGGTGGAGACCATTGTAGCCCAGCCGACAGGAGAGTGCCGTTAGAGGAGTTGTCCCTATGGGCGGGTGTGAGCGCTCCGCCCTGCCTGCGCCAACTGCCTCGCTAACTGCCGCGTCACTCCCACCGCGTCGCTCCCTGTTTGCCGGCCCTGGTCGCCGCGCTCCTGGTCGCTCGCGCTCCCTAAGGGCTGCCTTTGAACGGCCGGGGGGAGGAGCTGACGCTGTCGCTGCTGGCCCCGCCTACGCCTCGTCAGCCTCCCTCACGAGGGCTGCCGGTGCCTGGCGGCTCCCTCACGTAGGCTCGATGCCCGAAAAATAGCCCTGCCTGTCCCGATCCCGCGCTCCGCTGCAGCACGCGTCTGCCCCGGAGCCGGTCGCCTCGGCAAGTGGTGGTGGTTTAAAACCATTCCCTCTTGTCCTACCATTATCTGACAGAGCAAAAAGTTGTTCTCCATCTCTTTTGTAAACCCCTTTTAAGTATGCTAACACCACCTTGCTTTTGGGTCCCCAGGTAATCTGGTGCTGAAGAAACCAAACCGAGACTATCCTCGATTTCATCCATTGCTGGTGTGGGTCTGTATATAAAAATATACTATAAAAAATTACTCTTGAACTGTAAACATTGTATGCACGTATCTTCACTGTGTGCTACAGAGCAATTATATCTAAGCATTTTACTTTCTAACTTCTACACTTTCAGGAAAACCAGGATCAGTTTGTTGCCAGAAAATAGTTTGGGTATTGTCCTAATTGAAAGAATTATATGGAATTTATTTTATAGCATAAGTATAAAATGACTTCTATGAGTCTTAGGGTGTGTTATTATTTCCATTTGATGTAATTGATGTGATACAAGGAGTAAGGATTTCATACTTTCTTCTCAGTGCAAATGGATGAACATATATATCCCATTGATAAACTGAGTTCACTGTGGATAAAGAAATGGATGTTTATCTGTTTCTCCAGTCATACTCAATTTTTCACAAATCAACAACAGAAATGTAATTAGTCTCTAGCAATACAAACACGTTTGTGAAGTTGTGTCCTTTTGTTAGAGACTCTATTTATTGTCTGCTTCTGAGCATTTGTGCTGAAATTAATTTAGGACCTTCTCAGCCAGTGATACTGGTTGTAGCTACAGGATGTTCTGATTGCATTTGGAATTTTGCAACGAATTATTAGCTTTACTGTCTGCTGGTGCTTCTATATAATTTCTTTCAGTCTTTGTAAATTACAACCATTTTCATATATCTGATTTCAGAGAAATGAAGATAATTAAATATAGCAAGACAACACAATGCCATAATATTTCCTGCCCAGAAACTGCAAGACTTTTGGGAGAAGGTCTGTACTTGTGAGAATTTCAGACCAATTTCACAACTAAAGGGCTTTGATAAGATTCTAAACCTCAGGGCATTTCACCTGTGCTAGTAATCCTTTTGAGGTCTGCCATTCACTAATATTTACATGTAATTCTGCTGTGACAGGGAGCAGTTTAAACAGGTTAAATAGCTGAAAATACTTACCAAATAAAGGAGGAATGAAATTTTGTGAAATTTCAGGAATTTTCTAAGGAATAACATGATATTGAATATCTCTAACATGTCTGCATGATTATTTAACATTTCACATAGGCTGAAAGATTATGGACTATGTTGAACTTGAGAAACTGAAGAGATCCAATGGACTATATTATTTTTAGTTTCTTTTCCAATGAACCATAAGTGGACTGATTAATCCTTTGGTCTATATATATAAAGGAGAAATAGTATATCTTGCTATCTTGAGGATCTCTAGTTTGAAAAAACATTGTCTTCTGATTATTTCTTTTGAAATATTCTTCCATAGAATTTGGAAATTTAGATTTTCCTCCTTTGTAAAGCTCTCTTCATCTCCCAAGCTTGCGTACCTCAGGAGTACAGCCTGAGGCAGAAAAACCCTGATGGCTCATGAGAGTATTCCAGTAATTTTAATACTTATTTTATACCTGTCTAATATATATCTCTTGAAACAAGCCACTTTTTTTTTTCTTTTTTCTTTTCTCCAGTACAGCCAATGCAGAGAACACAGGGAAAACAGAAATATGGAAGCAAGAAAATGTATTTCTGGGGCAAGACATAAGAAAGAAAGCAACATTGCTCCTTCTACAGGTTCTCTCTTTTGCATGGTATTGAATAATATGTGATAAATAAACAATAGGAGATTACTTACAAATTGTTTCATAATGTGTTAAACATTCTCAATTTTTTCTTAAGTTTTCCTTATGTGGTGACAATAAAAATAACATAAACAGTCCCTGCATAATATATGTCAGAAACCTCTGTCAGTACTTAGAGTTTAAGTGTACTGTTGAAGGTTTTTTGCTGGTTCGATCACAACTGCTTCAAACATCTGCTCTTTTATATCAGCAGCTAGAAAAATAGTTAATTTTTTTTTTCCTCTCTCATAGAACCATTCCCTCTAGGGAAAAAAACAAAACAAAACAAAAACAAATTAAAAAAAAAAACCCTAAAGGTTGTTGAAAATTCAAAAAAAAAAATGCTGAGTAACTCCCTTATTATCTGTTGTATTTTCTTTAACTCAAGTCAGTGTCTCTAAAGATTTTTTTTTTTGTCTGCTTGGTCAGTGGAATTGCAAATAAATATAGCTTGTATTACACTGAATTATCTACTCTGAAATCTGTTTACTGTTTTATCAGACATACTCAAGCTGAAATTTCAGGAGTTAAAAGGATTGTTTTGAATAGATTCACTCTACCCATACCTTTTCAAGTCCCATAAATGAACTAAAAATAAACCTGGTATCACTTAGAAATGTGACCATCTCCCATCTCAATAAGATTATTATCTGCTAATGGGACATACAGTAACTAAGTCTTTTTTGTAACGTTTTCCCTCCAGGAAATACAGCTTTCTGGCAGTGTAGTATAATGACAAGAGTGAAAGCCAAGCCATTAATGTTACTCTAGTGATACAAAGAAGTGTGCGTACATGGAGGGCTTCTCATCTTCAAGACATTCTTTGAGTGAAGAGGGACTCTGGACTCTAGCAACAAGGGCAAGTTTGGAAGCAGATTTTTCTTTCACTCCTTGTCCTTCCCCTTACAACCTACATGTTTTTATATTTCGTGTGGAGATATTTTTCCCAGACACTCTAGTATCTGCTGACTGCTAAACACAGAGTTCCATGACAAAACAATTGCATGGGCTTCTTCACAGCACTCCTGTCAAAATAGGAGAGAATAGGGATATATCAATCTCACTTGCAAATGAGTGCTCTTGACATATTTTCTTATGTTCTTATTAACAGGAATATTACATATTCAAAAGCTCTAATATAATAACAGATTACTAAAATGGAAAAGGCTAACTTAAAATATGTCAGACTGTAAGGATTTGTCAGAGACATTCTGAATTTTAAGAGATAGTTACTTTTCTACAGGTCATTTATTCCCCAGTACCCATTACAAGGAGCTCTGAACTCTCCCCACAATGAGGTCAGCTGAGGTACTCTACTGAAAGTGCTACTTCTGTACCAGAACAGTAATGCCTGCTCAACTTTATGATCAAAGTATGACAAAGCATTATCTTTCAGAAGCAACATATGACCACACAAGCATAAATAAGTTCAGAATTGGCTACAAAGTGGTCACAGATCAAGCCTGCTGATGTTATTCCTCCTCTGAGGGTCTGTTTTGTAACTATACCAAATCCTATCAGATATGTCGCTACAGCTTTCCGGTGTCAGTTGGCTGGTGATATCTTCTCAGGAGTCACTTCTTGTAAACGCAGAGGCTGTCAAATTGAAGTGGAATATGTGAACACTAAAATTACTAGCACTAATTACTATGGCAACTCTGACAATTCCGATGTTAAAATTAGGCACTTTGGTTTACCTCTCCCCTTTCCTCTGGAGGAAAAAAATAATAGCATTTCATTTATCTTACTTATAATGAAAATATTTTAACATATTTACATTCTTCTCATAGAAAATCTTTAAGTTCAAAATGGAATTTTAATCAAACTGATTCGGATCTAAAATCTGTAAAATACTGTAAATATAAAGCAAATTTATTATACAGATATTTTGTAGATAGAGTTGAAAAATGTGGTATGGAAAGTACACAACAGCTATTTTCCATTTGTGCTTATCACACCAGTAATTAAATGCCTTGTTTCCAAAATAACAAACAGCAGCTCTCTATGTGGAGAAGTAAAAAGTAGTAAAATATCATCCATTGAAACAACTAGAGGAATGGGTGCAACTAAAAAGTGCAGAGCACATTCTTTGATTATGTAGAATTAAAGTTTTCATTTAGTAAAGATTTATTTGGGTAAAGAGGAAAATAAAAAAATGAAAAATTAAATGGAAGAACATCTACTGAAATTAAATTTTGCTATCAAGATTTCAAAACAAAGCTGTCTCAGTTTAAAACGCTGAGTTATTCTAATACCTAAGAGGGGTTATAAAAATAGTAACATCAGAAATCTTTATAGATTTTCATTGCTAGGCACTTTTTCACCACTGTTTTAACGAATGTTATAATGAAGACCAATAAATCATGAAGCCATGCACAGCTGAGCAGAGAGAAGCAGTGCTTCTACCAGGTGTAACTGTTGTGGTCACAGAGGTGGTAAAGTAACCAGAAGAAATGACAGCCCCTTCACTCTGTGCCTGCTTTCTCTTGCATACACCACCAGAGCTGGTTCTGGAAAGACATCTCAGACTTCCCCATGGCTCCTAGCAATGAAAAGGCAACTACATTTTACAGGCTTCAAAACCACTACGAGAACATTGAGAAAGCTGGGGGAGATTACTGATTCGTGCAAACAAATTAATTTTGAATATGTTATTCCATAAATTTTCATAATAAAAACTCATCAAGGGGTTTCTGGTTCCTTACAGTGGCCCAGAACACAACCATGATATGCTAAGCCACACTATCTATGTAGCTTCCTTGTCTATAATGCGTGAAAATTGCGTGGGAAATGAGACAAAGATGGTATTCTTAACAGAGCACATTGCTGTGCTTATTAATAGGTTTCCCCTTCCCCCTCTCACTTTGTCACAGTTGTCAGCTCATCTCAGATTATGGAAATGCTTTCAATCTGCCTTTTTGCATTAGTCTGTCATAGTTTTACACTTTGTTCTTTCATCAATGGCTCTTAATTACTGTAATTTTGTTCTACAGTCTTTGATAAACTCACGCAGTGTCCCTTTTTCACGTTTTCATCCTACTGAATTGAAGGCGATGACTCCAGCAGTTGGAAATGGTGTTAATGCAGGACTAAAATACCCAACCACACGCAAATGATTAGGAACCCATATCATGGCTCCTAGTTTCATGCAGTTATTTTAGGAGATAAGGCTTTGATGCAGGTTAAAGAAAGGCCAGTATCCAGCACTTGTGGTAGAGAACGAGAACAAAACAGATTTCACTACATTTTTCTGGACCTGGCTGTGGCTTCAGTCCAGCTTTCTGGGCCGTTCCCTGCTGCCTGCTTCTGAGTAGGCTTCGGATGTCTCTGTCTTATCACCACTGTCAGTGGTCACAAGGAATAAGCTTTAGCTTTGTAACATGTACATGGTTCGACTAGGGGTGGTAGACTTCACTCACTCCCAGAAAAGAAAAACATAATGTTGATCTCTGACTGAACAGAGTTGCAAACACAAATACTATTCTGAAGATACCTTCCAGCTGACAGATTCAGAACAAGTATAGTCAAAGGTAGGGTAAAGAACCACTATGAAAAAGCAGTTTAGTTTCTTTTCTTTCTTTACTTTTTTAACTGATCCACAAAGACCAGTTTTCACTGTTTCCCTCCATTCTTTTCCATACAAAAGACTTCAAATATAAAAGTGTGTAAAGTTTATTATATGAACAGATTAGCTGCCTTGCTCAATAGGCACTTAAAGTGGGAGACCTATGCAATGGTCTGGATGATCCTCTGGATGATCTGGATGATCCTCTGTTAAGCAGACACAAAGAACATTTTTCTGGACTCACATTTTGCCTTTGAAGCCAGCTATAGGCTTCTAAACCCAGAACTTGAACTTCGAGTTGCAAGGGGACTTAGCTGCAGAACTCGTTGGTTTTAGTTCAAATTGTATGTCTAGAAATCATGTTTCTTTTTAAATGTATGTGTAGCCATTTGTTGTTCTTTGTTAGTAAGCATTTCTACTGACTGAACTATTTATATGTAAAGCAAAACAACTGAAAGTTGCTGTAAAATAATTCAAATTTCTGTAATATTCAATGCTATATTTCTATGATTAAAGTGCTTCCATATTTTCAAAAAGATCTCTTGGCTAACATTTTATAGATAAGAACATTATCTCTGTGAAGCTGGCTACATTGGATCCTTAATCAACATTATTTTAATTAAAGAGTACAGAATAAATACAACTTAAGAGAAAATCATATAAGTCATTCTTATAACTGGGGTTCATAGGAGCCCATAAATGGGCTCAGAATCTTATTGTGCATGGAACAAGCACAGGCCTAGAAGTGGAATGAACCCCAGAGACCTACTATCAAAGTATCAAATAAACAAGGAATGGAGCAATGCTAGTGTCTATTAGTAAACAATGACAAGCAGAATACACTCCAGGCAGCTGCAAAAGATGCTTATTTAAAAACATAACAACAAAGTTTTGCAATGGGATCATATATCAATAATGAAAGAACAGTGGTGTGTATGGCAGTTAACTAAGCTCTGAAAGTGTAGAAATGCAGCAATCATTGTATGGAATACAGAAGACGGTTGGCATGGTGCACAGTTCCTAATACATATCTACTCAAAATACATCAAGAAGAAAATATTACTGCATGTTCTAGTATGGATGTGCTTGAGTTTCTAATGGTTCATCCTCACTTTGATCTCTAGCATGGTTGCCACTGAATTTATTAAGCCTGTCAAGGCAAAAATAAAAGTATTGCCAGGTTTTTCCTCTTACAATAAATAAAATTGCCCTTGTCAAAAATGTACACTGTTGGTGAGTTACTATACCTTTAATAAAAGTTAAGGGAACAGCATTATGCAAAATGGAGCACATGTTGTCAAGCAGTCAAAGGTTACTCACGCCAGACAGGTGCGCTCCACAAAGCATTGCTATTAATTGAAACTGATAATGCTGAAATGGTGAGGGTTTCTACAGGGAGAATGGTGATGATGATGATGATGCTTAATGGCATCCTATTTCTAGGAAAGGCATTGTGATCTCATAAGTTTTAGCAGGTTGTCAAATTACATTGCTTTGATTAATCTTTGAGCTGCAAATTGATTGTTCCTATGATCAAAAATACACTAGTTGATGAAGCTAGTCACGTTTGATTCCCTTGGCTTTTGTTCAAGAACAATTCCTGTGACTGGAGAAGTTTTCCACCAGTTTCTGCCAGTAAGGTCTTCTTAGCAATTTCAGCTTTGACACCATGGAGTTGCATTAGATTTCCTAAAAACAGTCCCCTAGGAACAGTGACATTTGAGTCCTTACCTTTTGTCATTAACAATTTAACAACTTATTCTCAAGGGTAAATAGTAATTTTGTTCCTGACTTCTCATTTTTATTTATTTATTTGTTTTTAAATCTGTATAACCACAGTATGCAGATGCTCTGGGCATGAACCCCACAGAAGAAGACACAGTGTGCACCCTGTCATAATGCTTCTCCAGCCACTAGGAATCTTATCTTAAAACTCACCTCCAGCATCTTTTCTTTGCTCCTTTTTTTCTTGCACCCATCAATGTGTAAGCCTTAAAGATAGACCATCCTTTCCTAGTCTGATATTTGGCAAAGTCAAATAACCTTTTTCTTCTCTAGGTGAGGGGAAAAGTGGCACAATATCCACCATGGTAGGCATTTCTTTCTGTCATCCCATGCTTCCTCAAGATATCCTGTACTTATCAGGCTTGGAATTACTAGTTGCCTGTTTCCAAATATAGTGCCATAGTTGGATATGGGATATCAACTATGCAAGTAGAATCATCAAATCATAGAATATCCTGAGTTGGAAAATAATCAAGTCCAACTCCTGGCTCCACACAGGACCACCCAAAAATCAGACCATGTGTCTGATAGTGTTGTCCAAATTATTCTTGAACTCTGGCAGGCTCGGTGCTGTGACCACTACCCAGGGGAGCCTGTTTCAGTGCCCAACTACTCTCTCAGTGAAGAACCGTTTCCTGATATCCAGCCTGAACCACCCCTGTCACAGCTTCAAGCCATTTTCTTGGATCCTGTTGCTGTCACCATAGAACAGAGCTCAGTGTTTTCCCCTCCACTCCCCTCGTGAGGAAGCTGCAGGCCGCCATGAGGTCTTCCCTCAGTCTTCTTTCTCCGGGCTCAACAAACCAAGTGTCCTCAGCTGCTCCTCATGTCTTGCCCTCTAGACCCTTCAGCATCTTTGTAGCCCTCCTTTGGACATACTCTAACAATTTTACATCTTTCTTGTACAGTGGTGCCCAAAGTTGCACATGGTACTTGAGGTGAGGCTGCAGCAGCGTAGAGTAGAGCGGGACAATCACCTCCCTCGACCAACTAGCAATGCCGTGCTTGATGCATCCAAGGATATGGTTGCCCCTTCTGTCTGCCAGAGCACACTGCTGGCTCATATTCAGCTTGTTGTCGATCAAAACCCCCCAGATCCCTTTCTGTGGGGCTGCTCTCCAGCCTCTCATCCCCCAGTCTGCATGTATAACCAGGGTTGCCCCTTCCCAGGTGCAGAATCTGGCACATGTTATTGTTAAACTTCATATTTTAGGTGATTGCCCAGCTCTCTAATTTGTCCAGATCTCCTTGCAAGATCTCACCACTCTTGATGGAGTCAACAGCTCCACCCAATTTGGTGTAATCTGTGAACTTGCTCAAAAAATCTTCAAGTTTTACATCCAAATTTTTTATGAAAAGTAGTGATGGTCTTTTAGATAACCCCATGTGACCCGAACAGCCCTGGCATAAATTAATGGAGTTACACGACTGCTGCAGTGTGTGTTAACTGTGTGAAACCAGCAAAGCAATTCTTTTCCATAGGGTTTTCCTAACCTCATCCCACTCAGGAAAAACTAAAGATGGCCTCTAACAGCCTTTCTACAGTGCACTGTGGGCTGTTGGCAACTACTGCTCCTGCTGCCTTGCTCTACAGATACATGCACTGACAATCTTGTTTTGACCTGCCCCAAAATTTTAAGTATTAGACTGCATTCCAAGAAAGGAAACTTACTTGAGAGGATAGCTCACAGTTCTCCATACAGTCACAGGAATCCTGCTGCCTCTACACTTATTCAGTTCAAGCAATGTATCTCCCCCTTTAATCACAGAATCATAGAATGGCTCAGGGTGGAAGAGATTATAAAATCATCTAGTTCCAAGCTCCCTGCCATAGGCAGGGATGCCACCCACTAGATCAGGTGGCTCAGGGCCTCATCTAACCTGGTCTTGAACACCTCCAGGGACGGGACATCTACAGCCTCTCTGGGCAACCTGTTCCAGTGCCTCACCACCCTCTCAGTGAAGAATTTCCTCCTAGCCTCTAATCTAAATCTCCCCTCTTTTAATTTAAAATCACACCCCCTTGTCCTGTTGTTAACTGATTAATCAAAGATTCACTCTTCATCTTTTTTATAAGCCCCCTTTATGTACTGAAAAGCCACAATGAGGTCACCCTGGAGCCTTGTCTTCTATAGGCTGAACAGCCCCAGCTCTCTCAGCCTGTCTTCGTAGGAGAGGTGCTCCAACCTTTGTGGCCCTCCTCTGGACCTATTCTAACAGATCCACATCCTTCTTGTGCTGGGGGCTCCAGACCTGGATGCATTACTCCAAGTGGAGTGCAGAGCAGGGGGGGAACAATCCCCTCCCTCGACCTGCTGGCCACTCCTCTTTTGATTCAGCCCAGGATGCAGTTGGCCTTCGGGCTGCAAGTGCGCACTGCTGGCTCACGTCAAGCTTTTTGTCGACCAGAACCCCCAAGTCCTTCTCTGCAAGGCTGCTCTCAGTGAGTTCTTCTACCATTCTGTTCTCACGTCTGCGATTGCCCTGGCCCAGGAGCAGCACCTTGCACTTGGACTTGTTGAACCTCATGAGGTTCACGTGGGACCACTTCTCAAGTTTGTCCAGGTCCCTTTGGATGTCATCTCTTCCTTCTATTGTATCAGCTGCACCACTCAGCTTGGTGTCATGTGAGGTTCAACCTCATTCAACCTTTAGTGAACGTGGGTGCAGCCTTTTGTATTCTTGGCAATTAGGAATGCTGACGTTTCATAAAGAGTGATAGAGCTCAAAAGAGAACTGGATTTGAAGTCTGCTTTATAAACTTTGTTCAGGTTTCAGTACAATTTTGTCCAATAATCTTAATCTTTTGCATTCATCACTATGCTTTCTCCTAGATTATGTTCTTTTACATCACTTTTCCAAAAGTTGATCTTACCCTTACCACGACAAAAAATATGTTGCAAAACTTCTGAGATGATTTAGGAGTTTCAAATGATGTCAGCTATAGCTTTAATTAGACAAATAATGTCATCAAAAAGATTTTCATCCTTCACTCTATTCTTCCCTGCAGAATTACATTTCAATAAAAAAAATTCAGAATAAATTTCAGAAAGTCGTGAAAATCCTACCTCAAAGCCTTCTTGTCTGTTAATTGGCCCATGAAATAAAACCAGAAATTCCTTCTGTCTTATTCTACAAGTGAAGGTAGATGAAGAAGCACCTATGATTCAGCCATATGACTGAATGAAGTGGCACAGATTTCGAAATTCCTTTCTAAAAGCTATTTTGTTAAAGTGTTGGATATGTTGTATCACAAAAATATGGCTTATATAGAATATGGCTTATGGCAAGCTATATAACCAGTCTGATTTATGAGTTGTATCTGGCTTTAAAAATGCGAAGGGAAGGGAAGGGAAGGGAAGGGAAGGGAAGGGAAGGGAAGGGAAGGGAAGGGAAGGGAAGGGAAGGGAAGGGAAGGGAAGGGAAGGGAAGGGAAGGGAAGGGAAGGGAAGGGAAGGGAAGGGAAGGGAAGGGAAGGGAAGGGAAGGGAAGGGAAGGGAAGGGAAGGGAAGGGAAGGGAAGGGAAGGGAAGGGAAGGGAAGGGAAGGGAAGGGAAGGGAAGGGAAGGGAAGGGAAGGGAAGGGAAGGGAAGGGAAGGGAAGGGAAGGGAAGGGAAGGGAAGGGAAGGGAAGATTTTGAAAGAGGAAGAAAGTTAGAACATCTAAAGATGTTTTGTAAGCAGTGTTGAAAGACTTCCTAAACAAAATTTTATTTCATTAGATGGTAGATACAAAACCAGATCCTGAGTGCTGTCGATATGTGATCTGAGTGACTGGCTACCTTGACAGCAGCCTGTCTGTACTTACAGTCTGCAAGGAACAAGCTCTTACCTCAAGCAGTGGAAACCGCACATATTCTCTGATGCCTTTGCTGGCTTTGTATGAAGGAGTTGTAGCATTAGTGGATAAGGGAAGAGCGACTGATCTCATCTATCTGAACTTGTGCAAAGAAGTTGATACTGTCCCACACACATACTTGTCTCTAAATTGGAGAGACTTGGATTAGATGGATGGACTATTTGGTAGCAAAGAATGGATGGATGAGTAGATTGAGAGCAAACTATGCAGACTTGCAGGTATTGGTGGATGAAAAATTGAATATGAGATGGCAGTGTGCAACTGTAGTCCAGAAAGTCAGTTGTATTCTTGGCTGCATCCAAAACAAAACAAAACAAGACAAAACAAAACAGAAAAAAACAAACAACAACAATAACAAAAACATGACCAGAAGGGCAAGGGAGGTGATTCTCCCCCTGACTCTGCTCTTGTGAGGCCCCAGCTGGAGCACTGCGTTCAGCTCTGGGACCCCCAGCACAAGAAAGACACAGACCTGTTAGAGCAAGTCTGGAGGAGGGCCACAAATTTGATCAGAGGGCTGGAGCACTTCTCCTGTGAAGACAGGCTAAGATAGCTTTGATTGTTCAGCCTGAAGAAGAGAAGACTTGATGGAAACCTTAGAGAAGCCTTCCACTACCTAAAGGGGGCCTACAGGAAAGCTGGGGATGGACTTTTTGTCAGGGAGTGTAATGATAGGACAAAGGGGAATGGTTTTAAACTAAAGAAGGTAGGTTTAGATTTAATATTTGGAAGAAATTCTTCACTGTTAGGGTGGTGAGGCACTAGAACAGGTTGCCCAGAGAAGTTGTGGATGCCTCATCACTGGAATATTTCAAGGCCAGGTTGGATGGGACTTTTGGTCTAGTGGGAAGTGTCCTTGCCCATGACAGGGGGGTTGGAACTGGGTGATTTTTGAGGTCCCTTGCAACCCAAACCATTCTAAGATTCTATGATTCTATGACTTTATTCTCTACATTGGACAGGAATCATATTAGTTTTACACTCCTCTTTTAGTGCTGACATCCTCTCAAACACTGTATGGAAGTTAAGTTACAGCTTTCTGTAGTCTGACTCATGCCAAAATTAGCCAAAAAGATGGTGTGAATATGCCACTGAGTATATTTATAGAGAAAAGCCCTCTAATTCCAGCAGTATGTAAAACATACAATCTGTATTGCTGATACTACTTTGTAACTTCAAAAATTGCTACAGTACGTCTTGCTATTGCAAGTTCAATTTCTTTTTATTTGTAGGAAACCTTAGGACACTTCTATATTGAGTTCTAACAGATGCTTCAGTTTTAGAGGTATGCCCTAATAGTTTCACAAATCTGTCTTTTCTGCCTCCTCTTAACTTTTAAATACCAACAGCAATAATTTAATTGGTTATTTGCCGCTCTCCAGAGTTCTTGCCCTCCTTGGTCATTGGGTGAATCTGTTTTGACAGCATTATGGTGAGTGTATTTTCACATATAACTTGTTGCTGCTATTGATGACTACATTTAGCAAGTCTATATGACACAGATAGACAACAAATAGGTTCTATAGAAGAGTAATTGAAGGTGTGATTCAGTCCCCTACAGAAAAAGTAAATTTGTTATTTAATAGTCTCAGTCTCAGGTTTTCAAATCCCAAGTATGTGATGGTTTAGTTTACTAATACAGAATATTTCATTTAAAAATATTTCTGGCCATGTTGGTAGTCAGGCCTGTCAGCTCCCTCACTCACTTCGTTCATCAGCTTTTTAACAGGAGCAGCACAACAGTTTCTTGGAAATACTAATCAAAACCTTGATCAAAATCTTGACTTTATCAGTCCAACCAGGACTGGAACTTGACTTTGCAGAAAAGGCTTCAAGGGTCCTGGTAGACTGCAAGCTTATCAAGAACCAGCAATGGACTCTCACCATAAATAAAGCCAACAACCTTCAGTACTGCATTAGGAAGATCATTACCAGAAAGAAGAAGAACATGATCCTTTCCCTCTGTTCAGCATTGATGAGATACATCTGGAGTCCTAGATCCACTTCTGGGCTCCCCAGTTACAGGGAGCCTGTGTCCAGTGAAGGGCCTCAAAGATGACGAAGGGACTGGAACATCTATCATACAAGGAGAGGCTGAGACAGTTGGGATTGCTAAACCTGACGAATCTTTTTGGGGATCTTAACAACGTGTGAAATCCCCTGATGAGGATGTAAAGAAGACAACAACTGAACTCTTCTCAGTAGTTCCCATTGACTGAAAAAGAGGCAATGGGCACAAATTGAAATACAGGAAACAGAAAAATATTCCTTACTGTGGGCCCAGTTGAAGAGGACAGAAGTGCAGAGGTTGTCCTTTGAGGTTGTGGACTCTTCATCTGTGGAGACGCTCAAAACCTGACTGGACAAGGCTCTCTTGCCTCTTCTATGAATAGGGGTTCAGATCAGAAGGTCTCCAAGGGTCCCTTTACGTCTCAGTCATTCTGTGATTGTGCATGATTATGAGAAATATGAGCAGTACATAAACATGAGAGTTTTCACTAAGGTGCTTATTCACTGACCTCCACTGTGAAAAGGAAGGTGAGCTGCAGAGTCCTTGTAGACCCCATTATTTTGAGAGTGCTAACAGAATCAGCTTTGGAGTAGAGGTATATGGGTGCATTTTTTTTTTTCTATTTTTTTTTTAATGTTTCTTTTCCAAACTATTTTCCTGAAAGTTTAATTCATTCCACAAATCTTACTGTTAGATTACACTTAGCAGTTAAGTCTGTAGTAAATCAACATAGTTGTCATGAGTTTTTGCAAGGAAAAGGTTATTATAAAAATGTGACCTCACAAAGTCTGATATATGTCTCAGGGGAGAAGCACCTCCCCGTTCTTCAACATTTTGTTTCTCCATTTTAGATGGCTCACTTCTCTGTGTCACTAAACCTTTTAACACCTGCTGGAATCAATGAGAATCTTCACGTTTCAACCTTAATTTTGGAAATGCATTTTTAAGTCTGGAAAGGTTTTGTCTTTTACTGGCAAGAAAATCAAGATGTCACGAGAGGAGACTGAGTGAAGCAGTAATAATATTCAGGACAGTTTAAAGAGAAGTGACAGACAGATGCAATAGGCTTGCAACATAGCTGGGAACTAATTCCACAAAGTGCTGTAGTTCAGAAACTTTACCTAACAGTGACATCATTAAAGTGTCTAACTTAATCATACTTGCATGAATAAACTACCAAGGTGCTGAGAAATAGTTTTACCTGGAATATATGATATATGGTTAAATTTATAAGCTTAGAGCAAAACTTGTGCTCAAAATTTAATTCTTTTCTCTGAGAATGGCAAAAATGACATACATTTTCTTAGCCCTCTATCCTTTTTAAGGTTGTCAACAGCACCTAAATACAGTAGAATCTAGGACCTGAAGGTGGAAGGAAAGAAATGTGGGACAAGACTGTAGAATTTCCCTGCAAGTGCCAGCTCTTTGTCTGCTTTTTGCAATTTAAAAAAAAAAAAAAAAAAAGGAATAGAAAATAGTTTTCTTCAGAATATGTTTAGTAACATCATTGTAGCTACCTGAAAGGAGGTTGCAGTGAGGAGGATGTCAGTCTCTTGTTTCAGGTGACAAGTGATTGGACATGGGGCAACAGCTTCAAGTTGCTCTGGGGTGGTTTAGATTGGACCTCAGGAAGAATTTCTTCATGGAAAGCGTAGTTAGGCATTGGAATAGGCTGCCCAGGGAAGTGGTAAGGTTGCCATCCCTGAAGTTTTTACAAGATGTGTTTAGTGGGGGACTTGCAGTGTTAGGTGGGTGTTTGGACTTGATGATCTTAAGGATCTACTCCTCCCCAAATAGTTCTAAGTTTGCTATTACCATTTCCCTGCCACTAAGCTTCAACACCTAGTACTAGAGACAGATATCCCGTCTTAATTTCTCTGAAAATGAAAATCCCAGTAACACAACATCAGAACAGACATTTATTCCAAGCTTGCTACCTTGGACTTTGGCAGAGCAGACTTTGCCCTCTTTAGGCTTCTGCTTGGTAACATTCTTGGGACAAAGCCCTGGAGGGAAGAGGAGCCCAGGAAAGCTGGTTAATAATCAAGGATCACCTCCTTCAAACTCAGGACTGATGCATCCCAACAAAGTTGGGCAAAAACACTAGGAGGCCTGCATGGATGAACAAGGAGCTCCTGGCCAAACTCAAATAGAAAAAGGAGGCCTACAGAGGGTGGAAGCAAGGATAGATAGCCTGTGAGGAATACAGAGAAATTGTCTGAGAAGCCAGGGATCAGGTTAGGAAAACCAAACCCCTATTAGAATTAAATTTGACTACAGACATCAAGGGCAGCAACAAAGTCTTCTAGAGGTATGTCAGTGGTAAAAGGAAGTCTAGGGAAACTGTGGGCCCTCTGCAGAAGGAAATGGGAGAGTTGGTTACAAGGGATAGGGATGAGGCTGAGGTACTCAATGACTTTATTGCCTCAGTCTTGCCTCAGTTCAGCAAAAGCTCTAGCCACATAGTCCAAATCACAGAAGGCAAAAGCGAGGACTGGGAGAATGAAGAGCCACCTACTGTAAGAGAAGATCATGTCTGTGACCATCTAAGGAACCTGAAAGTGCACAAGGCCATAGGACCTGATGAGGTGAATCTGGGGATCATGCCTTGTCTCTAAATTGGAGAGACATGGATTTGATGGATGGAACACACTATGAGTAAGGAATTGGCTGGATGGTTGCACTCAAAGAGTTGTGGTCAATGGCTCATTGTTCAAGGGGAGATTAGTAATGGGTGGTGTTCCTCAAGGGTCAGTATTGAAACCAGCACTGTTTAACATCTTTGTCAGTGACAGGAACAGTAGGACTGAGTGCACCCTCAGCAAGTTTGCTGATGACACCAAGCTTTGTAGTGCAGTTGATGCACTTCCTGGAGGGAAGGGATGCCATCCAGAGGGACTTGGACGGGCTTTTAAGGTGGGCCCCTGCAACCCTCATGAAGTTCAAGTTCAAGGTCCTACACCTGGGACAGGGCAATCCCAAGCACAAATAAAGGCTGGGTCGAGAATGAATTGACAGCAGCCCGAAGGAGAAAGACCTGGGGGTGTTGGTTGATGAGAAGCTCTATATGAGCTGGCAATGTGGACTTGCAGCCCAGAAAACCAAACATATCCTGGGCTGCATCAAAAGAAACACGAACAACTGGTTGAGGAAGGTGATTCTCCCTCTACTCTGCTCTCATGAGACCCCACCTGGAGCACTGCATTCAGCTTTGGGGCCTGCAGCATAAGAAGGACACAGACCTATTAGAGCAAGTCCAGAGGAGTGCCACAAAGGTGATCAGAGGGTTGATCGTCTGGTACTGTTTTCTGCGCTGTTTGCATCTTCTCCTTCCTTTCACATTTATGAACTCTTGTTCCTTCCTTTCTCATAACTGGCTCTTGTCTTATGTATCAGGGTGAGTAAATTTGCTCATCCACAGACCTTCCTTACAAACAGAAAAAATAACTTTTCTTGGCTCCTTGCATGAGTTCCCATACACTTACCTTCCCATTGCCCACCTGTGTCTCCTGCTGATGCATACACATTTATGCTTCTTTTCCATAAGGTTTGGCTCATGGGCTTCCTTACCTGGTGCTGAGCTGAATCCAGACAGACCTGGTAGAGCAGAGAGTAGCAACACGCCAAATGTATGGAAGGAAAAGAAGAAACGGAATTTTCTCTTTGATTTCTTGCCTGCTTCCTTCTTTGCCTAGTCCCATATTTCTGCCAGTGTAGGTTCTCTTCTAAGGGTGTTGTAAGATAAATTGTGATCACTTCTGGTCTTTTTTGAACACGACTGGCAGATCCATGGATTTGTCCTTGTGTCCTTCCCTTAAACAACTGTTGTTTACAGTAAAAGAAATGACACCGTTATAAATGTAAAAGCAACACAAATTTTCTACTATAGGCTGTTTTGGAGAAGAAAACACTGCATTTCTTAATCACTTTTATGAGAGACGTCTTCCTATAAACTTTTTTTTTTGTTGTTAAACGCATCTATATCCTTTTGATATCCTCTTGTATCAGCACATGCTGAGTGCATGGCTCATTACTGCACTGCCAGTGCTCAATTTGGCTGCAGTCACTTAAATAAATTTGCTCAGCTTTATCAAGAGAAAATAATCTGTCATAACTCATATTCATTCTGGTCTTCTTATCCAGCAAATCCATTGTATTAATGCAGCAAATAAAAGGCTATTGGTGAGCATACTCTATTTCAACCACATATCTGGGGTTGATATTTTTACAACAGCTCTGTACTACTATCCAGACGTCTTTACACGGAATCAGAGAATATCCTGAGTTGGAAAGAACCCATACAAATCATCCAGTCCAACTCCTGGCTCCACACAGGACCACACAAAAATCAGACTGTGTGTCCAAGAGTGTTGTCTAAACAGTTCTTGAGCTCTGGCAGGCTTGTTCACCTGGAGGTAGATCCCATTATACTATCATATTTTGTATGAACAGGTTTCTACTTATGTCAGTCCAAGACAGACATTC